>NW_013665736.1:726511-743860 GCF_000517525.1 Limulus polyphemus | reverse complement strand
TATGGGCCAGCCTTATAAAGATGTGATATAAAAAAAAAGAGTCGAATTATATGTGATCAGAACATTTTACATCTATCAAAACAGCCAAGTTAGGATATAGGGGCCAAAGAAAAAGATGTGATATAAAAAAGAGCCAAATTATATGTGATCAGAATAGTTTACATTTATCAAAACAGCCAAGTTAGGATACATGGGCCAGCCTTATAAAGATGTGATATAAAAAAACAAAGAGTCGAATTATATGTGATCAGAACATTTTACATCTATCAAAACAGCCAAGTTAGGATATATGGGCCAGCCTTATAAAGATGTGATATAAAAAAAAAGAGTCGAATTATATGTGATCAGAATAGTTTACATTTATCAAAACAGCCAAGTTAGGATACATGGGCCAGCCTTATAAAGATGTGATATAAAAAACAAAGAGTCGAATTATATGTGATCAGAACATTTTACATCTATCAAAACAGCCAAGTTAGGATATATGAGCCAGCCTGATAAAGATGTAATATAAAAAAAGAGCCAAATTATATGTGATCAGAATATTGTACATTTATCAAAACAGCCAAGTTACAATATATGGGCCAGCCTTATAAAGATGCAATATAAAAAAAGGGCCAAATTATATGTGATCAAAACATTTTACATTTATCAGTACAGCCAAGTTAGGATATAGGGGCCAGCCTGATAAAGATGTGATATAAAAAGATAGTAGTGTTTTAAAAAGTGCAAGCCCTGTAAAGATGTAGGGGGCAAATTAAACAGCAAAAATTGAAGAAAACTTCGACCTATTTTTATATTCATCTTATTATCTGTTATAAATCCGCAAAATTTCTTTTTTTTAACTTACCTACTTTACATTATATCTTTAAAAGGTTTGGCCATTTTTTTGGGATTATATCCTTATGTGGTTGACTTTTTTTTTAACCTTGCAGTTTTTTACAAGTAAAATGTTTTGATTAGATTGAACTTACTTTGTTAAAGATTAGTCAATGTTCAAATTCTCTATCGTCATCAATCAGCCGACACCCAAACTTTCAACTAAGAGTCATTGATGTATAGTCAACGTCCGATGTTTCTAGTGTGACTGAATCATTGATGTATTAAATCAGTCAACGTTCAAACATTCTTTCGAGAATCATCATCTAGCCTAAATCTCGTAAGCTGGTCTCATCTCCTTAGATATTACTGACCGAAAGTATTGCTAACAACTGATGAAACACTGGTTCTAATCATTATAAGTAAACACATAAGAATACTATATTAAATTAGCTATATTCATTAATAAGTATATTTTTAGATCTGATCTATTTAGTTAGCTCACTTCGATAATTATTCAACATCTGGATGTTGGTATTTTAGGGTTGTAGGATAGCATATTATTCAAGAGACTGGTAAAAACAATATGGAAGAAATATATGAAGAATCTAAAATAAAATTAAAAGATACCGTTTGAAATTAGCATAGAAAAAAGACAACAGAAATGGAAAAGTGAAGAGAAAAGTAAGAAGATAAAAACATAAAAATGTACATAAATCTATAGAAGCCCATATATGCATTATATATATAGATATTTATGTATTTAAACAGTATTAGATTGACATGAGAAAGACAATAAACGCAGACAAGAATAAAAGTAACAAAATGTTAACATAGAAAATAAATAAATGAATATACATAATTCAAATTACAGAGATACACTTACGCACAATGAAAATAAAACAATAACAACAAAAAGTTGAACAGGAAAAAAAATTAAATAAAATTCAAAATTATATAAGAAACGCTGAATAAAATAGCACACAGGCCGAAAGACTATCCCTGTTGCTGTGTGGGTTCTTTGTAGGCATAGGTACAATCATCATTCCTGAGTTAAACCCACATACACAATTATCCTAGGGAAAAAGCTCTACCCTGATTCGTCAGGAAGATGGATTTAACAGTATCAGCTACACATGAACAATGAAGCCCGGTCGTTTTCCTATCAGGTGGATTACATAGGCCTGCGATGGTTTTATTGTATTGAAATGTTTAGATGTTCAACGGTAATTCTTGTACGCTGAATCCGAAAATGATCTCCATTTTCTCCATCACGTACAGATTTTTTACAAAACGTCATAACACAATACATAAAACAAAGACCACAACACATAGTTTTGAGACTAAAAGACGTATATTTCACAAAAAATCAGGATGAATGAGGATGCACGTAACGCACAGTGGCAAAAATCGACCAGTAGGTGGCATCATGATCAACCAGAGAGTAGTACAGGAAGATTGAGGATTACCTTATATATTTGTAACCCTGCGCGATTAAAAGAGTTCATTAATTTCTCCCTCAAGATCTTCCTGTCCAATATGACTCAACACTGTGTGTGTGTTTCTGCAGATGAAACATAGATGATGAAATGTTTAAGTACACATGAAGCCCATTTTTCGGCGCGCGGATCTCCCAACACTTCCAACTGCACGATTTAGTTGAAAGCTAACTCACGATTATTCGAAAACAACCATTACAGAAACAAAAAGGCCTGTCATATTTCTTATGGAAGTAGTACCATTAATACATCTTCAAAACATCAAAGATGACTCCTGAGGATTAATGTTCAATTTGTGGAATGCATTCCCAGCCAGCTGAGGAAGAACGTTACATTTTAATGCCTGAAATTACGTTCTAATGAAATACAACAGATCAGTGCATTCAGTTTTTCCGCTGTCTTTTTTAAGACTATGACCTCAAGGACCGAAACCAATTATATACCGTTTAGGTATATGTCATTCTTGAAGACAAAGTAAAAATATGATATACTCTTTGAACGTTTGTTTTGGTATTAGTGCCAGTCGTTAAATATTACTCTGACTTAACCAGTTATAAGACTACTAGATATCAAGGCGTTAAGAAGATTCTTTATCCTGAGTGATTTAAGCTGGCGCTAAACTTTAATTTATACTTAACACAGCTTATACTAAGTTAATTCAAAATTGAAAAAACAATTATCGTTTTAAGATAACATGATTTAATTAGTTTTTTTTGTAATAACAAGAAGGATTTGTTTATATATTCTGCTGACCTTTGTATTTATATTTTTAATACTAAATAATGGGACCAGACGTGGACTATAGCTAGAGTACCGGAACTGTGAATCCGAGAGTTTATGGCTAGCAACTCCTTTGCTCAAAGACGCAATATGAACTGCTAAATGCATTTGTACTTTCATCCTCATCACTTGTTATTGAGAGTAGATGGTTCGTTATTTGAAGTTTTTCTATTTGTGAAACTGTAAAGCTTCCTTACTTTCTATTATGATATTTGAAAAAAATCTAGATTCTTTCCCCGTTTTTTCATCACTCGTTTGAAGTTTTGTGTTACAGTCATGTTGGTGAAAGTAAAAACATTGAAACTAGAATAAAGACCAAAGACACAGTGATAAGTACTTATTAAATGCTTCATGATTTTAACCTTATTTTTCAGTAGAACTGTCTGTAACGTGTAAAAAAGCATCTTAAGATATATCTGAATCTGTATACACATGTCTCCAAGTTATTAACATGATTCTCTGAGCCACAGACTCCAGCCAGCTCAACATCTCCATACTTTCTTATGTATTGTTATAAAGAAAATATAGGTTATGATTATAAGGATTATTGTTTGCTATCCACCTTCAGTGGTAACTTACATTTCAAAGATAGACACTGATTACCTCTCAAAGTTTCACACAAATTTTGGTGAAGGAACGTCAGTAGAAAGGTTGACAATGATTACTTCTCAAAGTTTCACACAAACTTTGGTGAAGGAACCTGTAGTAGAAAGGTTGACAATGATTACTTCTCAAAGTTTCACACAAACTTTGGTGAAGGAACCTGTAGTAGAAAGGTTGACAATGATTACTTCTCAAAGTTTCAAACAAGCTTTGGTGGAGGAACATGTAGAAGAAAGGTTAACAATAATTACCTCTCAAAGTTTCAAACAAGCTTTGGTGGAGGAACATGTAGAAGAAAGGTTAACAATAATTACCTCTCAAAGTTTCACACAAACTTTGGTGAAGGAACGTCAGTAGAAAGGTTGACAATGATTACCTCTCAAAGTTTGACACAAAATTTGGTGAAGGAACATGTAGTAGAAATGTTAACAATGATTACCTCTCAAAGTTTCACACAAACTTTGGTGAAGGAACATGTAGTAGAAATGTTAACAATGATTACCTCTCAAAGTTTCACACAAACTTTGGTGAAGGAATGTCAGTAAAAAGGTTGGCTTTATGTAACTTATTTCTGCCAAGATACAAAACGTACTTATGTTGGAGTATTTTGAAGTGTAATTTATTCTTGTGTTTGTTTCGTTTTATTCAACTTTGCGCAAAGCTACACGAGGGCTATCTACAATGGACATCACTAATTTTGAAGTGGTAGTCTAGAGAAGGACGGCAGCCAGTCAACACTACCCACCATCAACTCTTGGGCTTTATAAATTATGTTTGGATCCTTTGAAATGGATAACAGATAAAGAATTTGAATCTAAGACGAGCCGGTTTCTTTTGAGTGATCTTGTGCCAAATTAAATTAAACATAGCATTTATAGTAGACATGTTGATGGCATGCAAATCGTTGCTCCTCTTTTTTTCTTCATGCATTTAATTTCGAGTCTTGAAAATAGTGCAGAAAAGAAAATTATTCAGATTTGCAAATAACAGCTCTGACTGAGAAATCTTGCTTTATTAATTTTGGGTGACTGTACGGAAGAAACGGTAATTTTTTCAAACATCAGCGAAACGAAATGATAAACAAAATTGTTGAATATCACTCCCGAGTGACAGAAATCCATCATGTATAACAAATCTCTCGTTAAAAGAACAGAGCCATATTATGAAGTAAAAAAAAAGAAAAAGAAACGCATCAATGAAACGTTATTCTGAGTAGAAAATCGTGTATTACGTTGTCATTGAGGGGTGGGGGTGAAAGCACATTAACATACCCATGATAACAGAAAGTATCTGATCAGTATTTCCATACGAGCTTCTTTGTTCGCACTGATATCTTTAGACAAGGGATATTTGAATAATATTTCAATTGTTGTTTAAAATTATTCTAAAATATGCTCAAACCTCTCATCTTGCATTTAATATAACTTCCAGAAGTTTTTTCTTATAGATTCAGACCAAAATAAACCATTGTTACAAGTTAGTCCTCATAGTGATTACTAAACAGCTTGGTTGAATACCTAGCTTTTCAAAAAATGCAAAGGACTACAACCTAAACTTTTACTAGTCCATATAACTTTCTAAAAACATTTTTGGAATATTTATTCAACTTGTGTTTATGTTTCCAAGACTTGAATACAGAACACCTAATAACACATGAACCAGACGAAAAAAAAACATTTATACAAAATTGCCATCAATAATACAATTAATCTCTTTAATTGCTGCTTGGGCTTCTATGTATTTTGCATAGAAAATGAAAGATTTCACCCAATCTAGTTAAACAGTTCTTTAAGTTGAGTGTTTTAACACGCAAAAACCTTAACAATAATCAATATGATACAATAATTTTATTCCTGTTGCTGCAAAAAACAAACAAATACAGACAAACAAGAAAGCAACAACCAAACTAAACAAAAAAATCGCATTCCCCATTTTGGAGCCATGGGCGCGTTATAAGAGTAACAGTCAAATTCTCACTATTCGATTTGGTGTAGATTTGGTCGGTGCTGTTGAGAAGCTGCATTTTCTTTAGTCAATTAAATTAACATTAATGACGGCTAGTGTATAAATCCCTTGTATAGCTTTGCGTGAATATCCGAAACAAAGAGCGAAATGTAACATCTAGGAAACAAAATCTCAATATATATATATGTGTATAATATTTATAGTATTACACTTGTCAAGCTACCTACAAATCTTAGCAAACATATATCTTATACGAGTGTAAGACATTTCCAATCTGATTGTGTATTTCACATGATTTCTTGATTGGCGAGCGCACCTGAAGTTTGACGTGGGATTGTAATATTGCATTGTCATATTAAGAACAGTGATTAATCTTCTCTCGTCAAAATTAAAGTGCACTTTGGCATAAGAGTGACTTGAGTCTATGTAATCATGGCACCGTCGCCGAGAGTTAAAATGTAGTCATTCCTTCGTAATCCTTGGGTGGCGATAAAAATGAGGGTCTAAAGCTCATAGACAAAATCTTTACCCCAAAAAATATACCACATCGTACGTTCGTGACACTGCTCATTTCTGTCTTTTCTAGGCTGCCAGGGAAAGTGATTACGAAGAGTAGACTTTATGTATAGCTAAAGATATTTAAAATTATCGGGATTTTAAGCAGTACCATTACTAATATTTTAGAAAAATGTCACACGCGAGTTCAGTGTTTACTTACTAAAGGCTTTGGTAGCGTAAAGTGATTTTCTTAGACTGATTGTCGGTCATAAAGAATTATTTTATACTTGACGCAAACAGAGCTAACCAGAGCAGATAAGAAACGACAAGAAATGATAGAATATAAAATAGAGAATTCTATACTCGATATCAAAAGGATTTCTCTCTATTTTCAGTGTTGAGTTAGAAAAAATGCTGCTACACAGACATTTATGTAAAAAGAACGGAATGAATCATTTTCCAGGTACCAGTTTGTTAGCGTAAAATAACTTTACATATAGTTTATTAAAATGTATTTGTCTTAGATAAGTGTAATATTTGGATGTCTTAGTCAGAAGATGGATTTCTGAGATTTTTGTTTTTTAACTCGCAAATCTAACTGATAATAATTAAAATTTACTATATTACATTGAGTTCAAGTAATTGTTTAGTCTCAAGAAGAATATAAGAAAAATTCACTTGCATTTATATATCTTAAAGAAATTACACTGAATACATATATAGATGTATACAATTCTTCATTAGCTTTTACATTCTGCAATAAAACAAGTAACAGTCTGGTTTTAAAAAACGATTTCCGAGTATACGCAGTGAAACGTAGCTTCTTTCTATGTCTAAAAGAGAAACAGCTAAATTATTAATTGAGATAAAACTTGGGAAGTTTATTATTTAAATGTAATTTCAATAATAGTTATGTTCACGTAAACGATAACATAAGTAAACAAATGGCAATTTTGTGAAAAAGATAAAAATATTTACACTATTTAACAGGAGAAAAGCTTCATCCACCATGGTTCTGAAGGTAACCAAGCGAACAAACAAACGAAAAATATAATAAAAGAAAATACTGTTTTAGCTCAATATTTGGCGTATTAGATGTGATAATTGTCAATTTCTCTTCTCCTCTCTAAAATATGTAATTTACACTTAACAAGAGAAGGAATCAATGAATGAAGTAGAGGGGTAACTAATTCCTTGAGAATATTTAGTGTAATTAAATACATCAGAAAACATCAAGTATTGCTTCTTCTAGCGTGACCCTCCTTATAAATCATGTTGAGTTGTTGCTAGGGGCGTATGGCAAACAAAATTTTGTGCAAAGCTTTGTATAACTCATTTTGTTTTTCCTGCAATTTCAGTTAAGTATTCCAAACTGTTTAATTATGATACAGTGGCTTCGAGCTTCGTTATTCGTATAAATATTGCATATACATTGTAATAATGTTTACAGAATTGCTGCTTGCATTTTCTCTTCGCAATACATTTAAGAATAAATACACAATAATGAACTTTCTCGTAAAAATAAGTTTAAGACAATATTTCAGTCAACTCATATAAACATTAGAAAATCAAAATATCTATGTTTGAGTTATTTATAAATAACAACTAAGTCAACTTCATGAATTATGAGCAAAATACAAAAATTTTACACAAACTGTAAACAACGCATTTGGTAAAACAATATAAAGGTCTAGAAATAGTCAGTTGAATGTTACTGGTGACATTTAAACAAACTTTTAAAACGATATTCGGATTAAGTTGCTGATGGAAGAGTTTTCCTAAATTGGTCTTTTGTTTTTTTTGGGGGATATGAACATTACTAATGGGTTATGTATTTTTCCAAAGTGTCTTTCTGTTGACAATCGCATAATTCTACCTAATGATCTACTTTGTTTCAGGCAAAATAAAAATAAAGCTAACGTATAGTTAACAGTATAAACCTGAAAGTACAGATCTTCTGGGAGATCTTTACGCATCTTTTAAGGAAAGGTTTACTCTCATAATGATTACTGTTTGGAGAGATGAAAATAAAGAACTGCGTGAAATAACCTAAACTCTAGGAAAGGATGAAGTTCATCAACTTTCTTCTTTATCTCTATTTGAAACAATAAAACCATATTTCTGAAATAGAGCTTTCAGTTTCCCCCTACTTACCTACAGCACCTGAGTGCATTAAATGCTTTTTAGAAGTCAGACGTTAAATATAAAACTATTCTTTGAACACAGTAATCTGAAACCTAAAAAACAAAACGACACAAGCATAATCTATTTGAAGTCTGAAATATCCGTGTACATTCGTATGACAATACTTATTTCTCAAAAGCATGTTATTTTGTTTTCAATTCTGAATCACTCCTCAAATACTAGTACTACTAATAATAATAAAACAAGAAAACGTCTCAATATTTTGAGTTGTAGCTGAACATTGTAATTAAAAGAAACCAAAACGCGAATAAAGTGGTTGGAGTATATTAACAAGACAAAATATTTTAAAGTTACTCGTTATTCGAAATAGTAGTTTTCTAATATCATTCTTAAGAACCTGCTGCCTTATATTAAATAATTAAATAAATGTTTTTACATAATGGTAACTGGATGATCCACCATACCAGTGGTTGAATTTACGACAGCTTCTAAATAAACAATTATTTTAAAAGGATTAACAGAACGATAGGTATTTTTTAAAGTAATGAAGCTTGTAATCTTATCGTCATTTACTTTTGTGATTGCATATCTAAGCCATTATTTGGCAAGAGTATGTGTGTGTGTGTGTGTGTGTGTTCGCTGATATCTGGCGAACTGCTGGATCGATTGTCATCAAACCCGGCATAAGCGAGCTAACGTTCGGATATGCCCCCTGTTTTATTTTATTGGGGACCCCCATGTCTTCCCCATGTGTAAGCTAGTAAATCAATAAATAGAAATACACAAGCACGCTAATAATACACTGGAGTATTTAGACACAAAACTCTCTTCTTTGAGGAATATAACAACGTACACGCAATATCTGAAATTTTGGCTGCTACGATTATTTTGTGTAAGAGGTAATATCTATTGTAATGAATCTTTAATTGCATAGATCAACGCTAATTATGTACCTGTCGTTGCTGTTTTTTGTGAAGTCTGATCAATGGGTTTAAAAGATAGATGTTATATGTACAAGGTAATATGCAAAATTAGGACAAGTTATTTTAGTGATATTTCGTTTAAAACACCAGTCTCTCGGTGTATTTCTATTGACTGTTTATTATTATATAATAAATTAGGTAAGATTAGGAGAAATGTTTTGTTCTATCTAAGGTGATTAGAAAAACACCATTACTTAGTGCACTTGGATTTTTCGATCTCTATTGTATTATTCTTAATAAATAGCTTCCCAGAGGCACAGTGGTATGTTTGCAGATTTACAAGCTAGAAACCGGGTTTCGATACCCTTGGTGGGCAAAGCACAGCTATCCCAGTGTACAGCTTTGTCCTTAACTACAAACAAACAAACTTAATAAATATCATGTAGGTAGCGTCTATTTATTAGTTTCGGATATTTGTGCAAAGCTGCACAATGGCTATCTGTTTTAGCCCTCCCTAATTTTCAACAGACAGAGTAGATGGAAGGCAGGTAATCAACAGCACCCATCATCAACTCTTGGGCTACTTTAACTGGATAGTTGGATTTGACCGTCACTCTTATAGCGCATCTATGAAATCAAAGTGTGAGGACGTGTTTTGCGTCAGCGGGACACGAACCATGGACCTTCAGATTCACAGTATAGTAAGATATCCACTAAACTACTTTTGGTAACAAAATAGACTGCATATGGACGTAATAAACATATATAAAACTTCTGAACACGATTATTGGTTTTAGTCCATGAAAATCTAACAGCAACGACCACAAAAATGTTCCTTTTAAAATGATAAATATTTTATCATTTTAAAGTACTACACAATTTTTTCTTTACGGTCTACTCAACATGTTTACTTTTATAAAACTCAATGTTAAAGTTAGTTTTATGTCGGTTAAAATTGAGCTTTACTACGAGTCTCCAGTAATAATATAGACCGTTTGATCTAACAGTACAGTGATAATAGTAATAATAATGCTTATAATATCTACATAACGTTTTGCTCAAATTTAGGACTCAAACATAGAACTTAAGCGACAGAAATAAAGCGAAGATTTTCCAACATTATTATAAAATTTAAGTATTTTCTATAAGCAACTCATATCGCACAAACGTAAGTAACTGCAAAATCTAATGACATGATTTTCATCTAAATCTATTCTGGAACTAGCATTTTCTCTAATTGAGTTTTCTTTAAGCAATATTATAATAGCTGAGTGACATTTTTTGTTTGCCACCACACTTTCAAGTGTTACTGATGAATGTAACAAACAGTGGCAAGCTACCACCATTATTATAATTATGATTGTTAAATTTGAAAATTGTCGTCGTTTCTAAAAGAGTCAACTTACATCTTTATCTGCGTTCGCATACTAGTTCAACAGACTGCAGCAAGTAACACAAAACTTTGATTTAATTTTGGTAGGCGATAATTTTTTTCTTATACAACTTGTTAATTAAAAATGGCGCTTTAATTCCAAAGTGTTTATCAAAAACTAAACAAAAACAACTACTTCCATTAGGATCGATTTTTCATCTGCTTTTGTCATTTCAAGCGAACATAATGTATATATAGTTAAGGTTCGGAATAACAAAAACACTTCCTACGGAGATGACAAGTAAGTATTTCAAATCTGACTCACAAAGTAAGTATTCCAAATCAAAACGAAGTCTACTGAAACAGCTTGATATAATCAGACTCAAGAGAAAACAAAATCATCAAGCGTTTCTTTAGTAAAGTGGTCCATACGATAAACTTCGTATTTTATTATTTCAAAGTATTAATGTGTATTAGGATCATTTGTAAATCGCTTAAAGGACCTTTTTAATATTATAGCAGATAAAAACATAATTGTTCCATAACAAAGCTATAGGAATGAAGATGTACGATGTGATCAAAAACAGTATGTTGCAATATTGCAACTGGAGTTGACAAATACTATTGCATCTCCTGGATCTCTAGACGTGGTATTAGAACGTTTTTTATATCTTGAAAGAGTAACATAAGGAAGGGATCCTTCTATTCTTTGGTGCCGTTTTTCAATTTGTTCTAATGTCTGAAGCTTATGAGCAATACTTTTCTTTACTGTATGCTTCTTAACAGTATTGTTTCACTGTAGTCAGAAATTGGTCAAATTAAAAAAGATTTCAGAGTGGTTTAGATTTAGAGATTTTATTGTTAATACAACTACTTCAAAAGAAGGCTTGTATAAGAGCTACCGATTAGTTTCTTTCATGACATCATTTTTTATTTCTTTGATCAGACTGAATAACAAAATATTCTAACGATACAAAAACGTGTTAACTTCCTTCTATAGAAGAATAGCTTCCGCTTCACAACAAACATAGAAACGTAATAAAAGTAAGACTTTACTAAGTACATGAAGTTTTAATGGACAAAACAAATGTCTCTCTTCGCACCGCCCCCAGTGGCTCAGTGGTATGTCTGTGGACTTATACTGCTAGAAACCGGGTTTCGATACCCGTGGTGGGCAGAGCACAGATCGCCCTTTGTGTAGCTTTGTGCTTAATAACAAACAACAACAACAACTCTTCGCCCCTTGGTCCAAAACTTATATTCCGTAATCTAACTAATTAACTACTTATCAGTGAGTCGTCGGAAGTTAGATTTCTGAGTTGTAGAACAAATGCTATTCTGAAAAACAAATGTTTTAAAGTGGAAATGAGGTAATATATTTCCATGAACTAATTTCACCACTGTTTATTTAGTAGAAACAACAACAACTTGACAACTAGATCAAGGTGTAAAACAATATAAAAACGTACATTTATTAAGGAAATGTAACTCGAAGATGTAGTAAACATTTTCTTTAAGTATACAGTAATCAAGCGAGTTCTTACATATAGTTAAATTACACTAAATTATGTACAGAAATATATTTTTTTATCGAAGTGTTCACAGGGTATTAAGATATGTCGTTACAGACGGTTAACTATATTTTTGGAGCGTTTGATAGCAAGATAATTCATCTTCAACTTTTTTCGCTGCATGAACTCCTTTACCTATCTATCTCTTTATACTGATTTTTCACTACACGAACATAAGGATTTAAAAAAAACTCATATTTAAAGTGATTATATTTTTGAAACAACTTGTCCTAGGGGAACTATATTTCACCAGAGGCACATTCAGAGTCATGTTTTTGTTGTTTTGTTTTGTCAGGAAAATTTTGACGCAGTACAATGTTTCAAAATCGTATTATGCTAAATACCTTATCTACAAACTTGCGTTGCTTGTATTTCTTTGTTTTTCCTTTCTATTTCGACAATAAGAGATTGATGATTTGAATAATATTCTTGCATGTCAGAGTTTGGGGTATTACGAAGGTCAATGAATACTGACAAAGGTTGACAATACTTTGTAGTACTACATATTATACATCTTCTCAACCAGAGCCAGTATTCTACCGAAGTCAAACTTGGGTTTCAAGCTATAACTTACTAGAATTCCCTAAAAAAAAAGACCCAGCCTCAAATCCCGATCTCTAAAAACATAGAAATAACTTTCCTTGAACACGGCAGCGTATTAGTAGCTGAAACGTATAATAAAAATAGTTAGCAATTGGTATCTAGTTATAAAACATGTTAATAGTTCGTCTTAGGGGACTGTGTATGTTACTAACCGTGCCAAAGTTATAAAACAAGTTAATAGTTCGACTGAGAGGACTGTGTACGTTACTAACCGTGCCAAAGACTGACATTTAATCACCACATCCTTACTGTAAGTACAATGTTGGCTAATTGGAGTCAAATGCAGAAGATTCAATACTAGATGTGAATGACGAAAGAAACGTTAAAAAACAGTAATGACTTCTCCTAAAATTCACAATTTTTTTTTTAATATGAGTTGATTTACCAGAAAGATATAAAATTTTGGTTTCGAATTATACATTTTTCTTGATTACAAAGATTACTGATGCGTTGTTGTTTTCTTGCGCAAACTTACACAGTTGACTATCTGTGCTCTGTTCACTGCGGAGAAATCGAATCCCGGACATTTATTTCTGACTCACCTGACACAAAGATTGCTAAGCTGGATAAAACATATAGTTTTATGTAAGTTACTGTGTTGTTTTTTTCTGGACTATTTAACTTATATAAGTGAGGCGTATCATACATAGAGACC
Source organism: Limulus polyphemus (assembly GCF_000517525.1). NCBI lineage: Eukaryota > Metazoa > Arthropoda > Merostomata > Xiphosura > Limulidae > Limulus > Limulus polyphemus. The sequence goes on along the minus strand of NW_013665736.1, from coordinate 730,427 downwards.
TAGAAGTTTCGCTAAATTCATTCTGTTTGATCGAATTTATCTTAAATCCTTTAACTGTTTTCAGTAAAATCACTATTAAAACGAACGAAATTAAAATTTGAGAAATGATAAAATCGAACTGTTTCAATTTTACCGCAATAAAAGTCATGTAATGTTTTTTTTTAAAGGAATCATATACAGTATAGAATAAGTAATTTTTAAACTCCATTTCATAGATGAAAGTCTTTATGAAGAGTCATACAAGTTACAAACATTCACATAATAGAGACTATTATGACTAATATAATTTGATAATGGATTAAACTTACGATGCTGAGTTTAACGACATGAACAGAAGAGCATTACACGACAGTTGCAATTATTTTGGAAGATAAGTCGAGAATTGTATCGAAGAAGCAGAAATATTCCATTAATAATTCAATTTAAGTTAATTGAAAGTGTATACTTCAAAAATTAATAAAAGCAATTCAATTTGTAAAATAATAGGTATTTTTTATTTTCTAAAAGCAATTATAAAACTGTACAAACAAATAGAGCAAAGCTGGACTGGAAAATTGTGCTATTACCAATAACAAAACATAAAAACTTCTCAAAAATTTAACCGAGAAAACAAAGCATACAGTTTCGTTACATTTGAAACAGATCTACAGCAAGCTATAAAATCTACTACAACGCAACGTTTTGTAACATACAGAAGTTGTTTGGATAAGTCCTTTAAAAACTGTCAAATAAACCAACGTTTATAATTCTTATACAAATGTCTCAAACACGTTTTTTCAAGGTCGGAAGTAACGTTCTGTTTCCTGTTATAAGTATATAAATAAATGAAGCATAAACTTATGTTTTTAACTACATACAAAATATTTATCATAATCTATAGTAACATAATAGTGGAGAATAATAATATTAACTTAGATAGAAAATTTGTAGTGCATACTGGAAGGGTTTAGACATTTTGGTAATAAAGGTTTTGTACTACTACTAGTTCTGATGAAACCACAAAGATGAAATGTTGGCTGAAATACAAAGTTTTTTGTTAATTATTATATGGAGAGTAAAGGCCGTTTTATAACTAATATAACCACACTGGGGAAACGCTGGTTGAAATGAAAACCTTTTTATTATCTGGAAAGTAAAGGCCGTTTTATAACTAATATAACCGCATTGGGGAAACGCTGGTTGAAATGAAAACCTTTTTATTATCTGGAAAGTAAAGGCCGTTTTATAACTAATATAACCGCATTGGGGAAACGCTGGTTGAAATGAAAACCTTTTTATTATCTGGAAAGTAAAGGCCGTTTTCTCTCTCAACTTTATTGACAAATTGGACAGAGAATGAATCTTTTCTGCTATTATCACATTTTAACTATAGAAAATATAAGTATTTGTAAATGTCTTTATGATTACTCCCAACAAATGTTTCCGGTTTCTAATAGTTGTTTTTAATCTATGTGACTAGTAATAAAATGTATATATATATATCGCTGAATTGTAGTCCATATATATTTGAGTTAATAAGCTCTATCACCTAGTGCTTCCACCAATATTAAATAGCTATTATGAAATATTACCGTATATTGTCATTTTATACATATTGTTATTTTAAGTATCATTCCCTACAGAACACGAAGTAAAAATGGTTTGTTCGGTTTCATTGTTAAGAGATCTACTTTGAAAAGTTAAATGTCTAAAACTGGTAACGAACAACAAGAAAATGCCTCGCAAAACCGAATACCGAAAACCAACATACTTCTTCAATTCAAACTTGGTAGTTCTATAAACATGCTCTCCAAAAAGTCTGGTTTCAGGCAACCCTGGAGTTTAGGTCAATAATTATTCTTACTGTGAAGACTTAAGTCACCAAAAGAAAGAATTTCATCGTCCTGATCTTTTCTTACTGTGTTAGTTTTATGCACAAAAAACAGTTTTTAACTTTTATTCGTTTAAATCATTCTTTTATGTACCGAAACGCGCTCTCTTTTCACCACTCAGGTAAAGTTTATATTGTATTAACTCAGTATCTATTTAATAACGTGGAGTGTCTCTGTGTGTCACATAACTCCTCCTATACCTCTGGTCGCACCGACTAAGTGGTACCAAATGAGTCGTCTCGATTTCGAGATTTGACCAAAAGTAAAATTTTTCACCCCACCTCTTGGGGAACCAGAGGATTTTTCGGAAACTCTTTCTCTTAAACTGCTGGACCCACAAAGATCTAAATGATGCCAAACGAATCGGCTTGGCTCTGAGGTTTGCATAAAGGTTAAACGTTTCACCCAACCCCTTGGGGCACTCGGGTATTGCGCGAAAATACTTTTACGGGGATTCTCCGAAAGATGAACCCAAATTTGGCATTGATTTACAATAGAGTACGGAAATACGTAGGCCTACTTATTACCGTTCGTAACTTGGCTAAAGAAATTAAAATTGCATTATAGCGGCAATGATGATGAAACAGAAAAAATGCAAAATAGCAAGTAGTTCAAGATTTAAATTTGCATTATAGCGTCCCTGTAAATGTGGACCATAGACCCATGGGTTCGCTAATATTCCTATATTCCTTAAAGATTGGTGCGTTCGTTTTAAAATCCTGAGAAATACAAAATACTTATGAGAAATATGTGTGGCTTTGGTAAAATATATTGCAATAATTGCAAGGAAGAAATATAGAATGCTAGAAGAAATAACATAAAAAATTAACGGGTTATCATCTGTATTTAATTTTGCATCTTTTTGTTTGTTTGTGTGTTTTTGAATTTCGCTCAAAGCTACACGAGAGCTATCTGCGCTAGCCGTCCCTAATTTAGCAGTGGGAAGGCAGCTAGTCATCACCACCCACCGCCAACTCTTGGGCTAATCTTTTTATCAACGAATAGTGGGATTGACCGTCATTATATAACGCCCCTACGGCTGAAAGGGCGAGCATGTTTGGTGGGACGGGAATTCGAACCCTTTACCCGCAGATTGCGAGTCGAGCACCCTAACCACCTGGCCATGGCGGGCGCATCTTTTTGTTTGTTTGTAGTTAAGCACTAAGCTACACAATGGGCTATCTGTACTCTGCCCATCACGGATATGGAAACCCAGTTTTTAGCATTGTAAGTCCGCAGATATACCTCTGTGCCACTAGGGGCATTCCTCTTTTCATTTATGCAATTAGGTTTTCGATAACATTTTCACTATATTATTTTACATTGTTTCTTTGATATATATTAATGGTCATAGTGTTTAACATATCGAATCTCATTACTTTTAATTTAATCTATTTTTTATTAAGTATTATTATTTATTATTATCATTATTGTAAAGAGTGTATTGCATTGTTAACTTAACTTATTATCTGGGCAACAAAAAATGTTTCTCTGCTACTAGAAAAAATGCAATTGTTTCTTAGTCATTTGACGATGCTGATTCTAAAAATCACGTTGAAAATTACTGATCACATCTAGTGTTCGAGTTATGATAGATTCATTCAAACTATTCTTATATATTGTGAAAATAATAACTTTTTCTCAAATACGTTACTTATTCATTGAAAATTGCATTTAAGAATGTGTAATCTGCGTTCTTTGATAAGTTTCTTTCATTTTCACAGCATGAATAACAGGATTTGATGGCCTAGTGTTCCCATTGTGTAAATGTACAGCTTTCAGACTAACTTTAGATGAGTCGATAAAAAAATTCCACTCTTAATGATGATGTTCAGTACCTAATTCTTCCATTAATGCATTAACATTTGTACAGAAACATAAAGTATCTTGCATGCTGTAGTGAGAAATAAGACTTTCATGGCGACTTCGGTAAATTGAAACTCTTGTTCCAATAAGTTTCCCGTGCTGCTTTAATAGAGACAAGTCACGAATCAGATCATTTAGATCTTCTTGTGTGATCAGATGAGGAAGTTTATGTTGAGATG
>NW_013665736.1:725814-726501 GCF_000517525.1 Limulus polyphemus | reverse complement strand
AACATTAGTTATGCAAAAATAACAGTCAGTTAGATGATCTTTGGGCTCACACCATATCATGGGAAGCAAATAGCACAATTTCTCTCTTCTTATTCAGCCACTTTGTTAAGCCAGATGTGCAAACTGTATAACACACATGTGGAGCCTAATGTTTTTCTTGGTCATCAATTTTACACCCAAAATAGTGGTAGTAAGCTACCTTTACCATCATTGTGGTATTTTTCCTTCGTGAAACTAAAATATATTTTCCGCAAATGTATTAAAAACTGTTTGGATGATTTTTGCACTTTCGAATTTTACTTTAACTCAAAACAGGCAACATTTCAAATGATTTTCTAAAAATTATAAAATAACTTATGTTAGAGTTAAAAAAATTAGGAAAAACAAAGTTTTGCAAAATTTGATTATATTGAGGGTATGTTGCGTGGAAGAAGATCGGAATTTGTTTTGACAATGTGCGGAGTGAGGCGAAGTGACCAACTGAGTGAGTAAGAGGCAACTGAAGGACTCCGCCCCTTTTATGTTCAGTCAAGGGACTTCTCGAATGTTCTAGCAAATTGAGCAAGAGAGGGCTTCGTGATTCCCGGACAGAGCAGGTGAGCATGGGAATGAAGCAAAGATTGGGCAATTCGCTACTATTATATCGAGAACAAATAGCATATATATAAACAATATATTTGGAATTTT
>NW_013665736.1:715967-725680 GCF_000517525.1 Limulus polyphemus | reverse complement strand
TGAGCTGATTGCATGGTATTTCACATAGTGTTGATAAAATATTGAAATATTACAATAACTCAAAATCAAGAGGCGATGGACAAATGATGACTACATTTTTGAAATCAACGCCATCAAATTATCCCGAATCACTTGAGTTTTTTGTTTTCCACTGTAATCCGAATTAAGGGGCTTTTAATAATAAAATTAGGCCACCTGTGAACACTATAGACCAAAACTAAAGCCGTTTCATTTGAAAGGAGTAGAAATTACAAATGTTCTTGTTATAGAAGTTTAAGACCATACGAGATATATGTAACTCATCTTTAATATATTATTTCTAGTTCTTTTGTCATTCTTGAGTAATGAAACTGACAGGAGTAAAATATACTCAGGAAGACTTTCTTTTCATTCAAAACAATATCATTTTGAAGATAAATTCGATGCTGATATTATCCTTATGCTTTTGTTGTTGATAATATATACATACATACATATATGTATATGTTTGCTTTTCTCAAAGATAGGTAATGCGCCTTTGGTCACGATACTCCGAATAACATTATCTTGAAGAAATGTAGTCTTCAGAAAAATGTAAATAATATGGATGTGAGACAACAAAGAGAATTCTGTGGTTGAGGAAGAAAAGGTATGCTACAAAGCGAAATTCTTTACTATACTTTGAGTAGTTTGAAAAATATCTTGTCTTACACATGAGTAGATCTTTGTGTTCTACGTCGATCTTGTACATACGTTTTTGGAACACAAAAGGCACAGCCTACGTATACCTCTTGGGTATCATATGTTTTATCCTAGATTTGATGTATACCTTCAGAAACCTTACTGTTACTCCACATTTAGTGATGGAAAAATGTGCTATTTCTTCAATTTCGCTTGCTACAGTTTTTTCTGTTTTGTTTCTTTGCATCATTTCTTAAAGATAAAATTTCTTTCCATAAAGGATGTTCAATGTATGCCATTTAAATGTTAAATAATTAATATCATTCTCCGTTCAATCTCTTTGTATTACACTATACTTAAAGCCAACTTAAAACATTATATGCTTTATATTACGACTTACTCAAAAAGTTGTATGGAACCTAACTATTATCTTTCCAAGATAGACGAAAATAATTTGTTAGTTAAGAGACGAATAAAGAATATCAAAATAGTTACAAATGTGTTAAGTTATATTGTATTATATTAAAAAACCAAAGGCAACTTTTTGATTTAACCAATACAAGCTTACTTCAAAAATCAAGATAGAAGACACTTGTTTACTAATAATAGCAATACATTTTGAAATATAAAAAAATATATAAAAACGAGGAAAAGTTAGAAGACAGAAAAATCACATCACCAAAAGATGATACTACTGTCGTTAATTCTTAATAATTAAAAGCAAAACTAATAACGCAGGAGTAAATCCGTGCTTTTTAAAATGACAGAACTTTAATAAAGGTCTTTAAAACGTAGTCATTAGTTCCAGAATTCCTCCTTTATCTTTGGATTTTCTTTTTTTATCAAATGATTTCTTCGTAGTGCGCGTTACCGACCTTTTCGTGTTCTTCTAAAAACTTATTACTCTTTTTGTTTTGGCCCATTGTTGCTATTTCGCGTCAATATCCAGCGGTGACCGGATAATGTTAGTTTTTCTTTCTTTCTTAAAATAAGACATAGGAAGCTGGAAAACAAAAGGATTACTTTAAAAGTATCTTACAATGCGTCACTTTCTACTCTTACTCCAGCCTAACTTGTGATAAATGTTCACGTAATACGACTGTACTTTTATTGTTATTTCTAAGAATGCTTCAAATAGAACAAGAAAATTAATGGGAACAATTCTTGGTGCTTTGATTAGGCTTCATACTTAGCTGATGACAATAAAAGCTTATTGGCTTTGATTATCAAAAAAGATTATGTTAACACTTCTTTAAACAATATTTTCAACAGTTTGTTTGTTTTAGATTAAAGCAACATTGGGCTATCAGCTATGTCCGCCGTAGGGAATCGAATCCCAGATTTTAACGTTGTAAGTCCGTTAACTTACCGCTGTCCAACTAGGAGACACTTTCAAATGAAATAATTAAGATGTGTGTGTTTGTGTGTGTGTGTGTGTGTTTTCTTATAGCAAAGCCACATCAGGCCATGGGCTGTGTCGACCGATGGGAATTGAACCCCTGATTATAGCAGTGTAAATCCAAAGACTGACCGCTGTCCCAGCGGCGGACATAAGTAAGATACATTATTAGCTTTTGATCATATCCTTCTTTATATTACACTCTAAACCTATTACTATTTATCCTTGTTTAACAAGTCTCAAATAATAAATTAGTAAATAATGCGCTAATATAAGTAATCCTCATCACTTATTTGATTCACAAATTAATTATAAGATGAGTGTGTGTGTGCTTATATAGATAAAATAGTTTAGGAAATCACTCAAACAAACTCCATGATATAAAGGAAACGAAATCTTTGAGTTTGTAATGAACAGAAGTAATTGCTGTAGTTTTCGGTCATTTTCTGCACGTGCAATTCCATAAAAACAATCACGTGTATAGATGTATATACAAGAAACAGCCCAGAGAGAGCGTCTTAAGTTTTAAAAAAACTCAGAGAATTAGTCCTTTACCAGATAGCTCAGTGTCACATGGATGAAACTTAATAATTTTTGGAAGAATTAAAGGAAACCTTTTTTTATTATAACGTTTTGATTATAAACATAATAAGTTACAATCTAAAGATCGTTTCATTATTTCAAGCAAAAGTCACTTTCAGTATAAGTTAAAAAATCGTCAGAAGGTTTTTACAAATGATGTTGAGGCACGTAGTGAACTTTCAAATGTTCAGTATCTTGTAACACGTGGGTTTTTGGGTTTAATAGGCTGACGAGTGGGATTACCCATGAAACCATTTCTGATTTGTTTGAAAATTCAGAAAATTCTTAATAATTGTTTGTTTGAAGTTAAGCACAAAGCTACACAATGGGCTCTTCTCACCACGGATATCGAAACCCGATTTCTAGTGCGGTAAGTCCGCAGACATACCGCTATGTCACGGGACATAATGTGACGGTCAATCCCACTATTTATTGGTAAAAGAGTAGTCCAAGAGTTGGCGGTGGGTGGTGATGACTAGCTGCCATCCCTCTAGTCTTACACTGCTAAATTAGGGACGACTAGCGCAGATAATCCTCGTTTAGCTTTGCGCGAAATTCAAAACAAAGAAACAATTATCTAAACGTAGATAAAGAAAGTGATTTTCAGAGTTCAGGGAAGAAAGTTAGGAAAATGTACATGTATATTTAAGCCTAATTCTGTTCAAAGTTATCCACCTAGATTCTTCTCTAGCAAAATACTTGACTTTAAATAAAGTTAAATAAAATTTAAAATCTTAAAGGCAAAATAATTATCCATTAAATTTGTATTTTTATCAATTTAAAATCAAAGTAAGGAACTTCCAGGTAAGTCTTTTTATAACGCTGACAGATAAAGCAGGATACAGGATACAAAAAATTCTCAATTATAATTAATGAACTGAATCTTTATAATACTTGTTGGATTCCCAAGAAATTAGCCGAACAAACTATAATTAGTATAACTAAAGCTTAAAAACACTTCTAAGTTTGTTACATTTTCAAAATTGCGTATGTAAATGTGATTTGTAAACTACTTAAAAATCCAATTAAATTCAGACTTGTTAGAAGCTCATTAAAAACTGTTACCAAAAAGCTAGCAATCCAGTCAAACAAAGTTCTAAAACGATTAATACATAAAATTAGAGATAATTAACGTGACATTCATGACTTTTGAATATTAAATAAGAATTAAACAGTTTCCCATGACTTAGAAATCTTAAATCATGTCGGACATTTTGTTGCAATATAGAGAAAATACGATAATGTGTCTTCAGTAATGCGCGTCATAATTGAAAACGTATTATCACATATCATCCGTGATTAAAGCAAAAACTTTCAGAAGTAATATTTTCAAAATTCTTGTGATGATCTAAAAATCCTACATACACATGTTCATTGTAAAATAGCACTGAATAATAAGTTTCAATCACTAAGGTAACTTTAATACATTTATCGTTTGTTACAATCATTCGTATTGTGGCTGAGGGTACAACATTTCTCGACATTGAACATGCCTCAGGGTCTATTTAGAATTAAAATTAATGCAACATTAAAATCATGACACAATAAACAGTTATTAAAAACAGGGACTTGCCCTAAAAATGACTCTACATTTGTTTCGGTGGGCTATGACACCATCTTCAGGAGTAACGCTGAAAGCATGGTTAGGATTTATATATTCACATAATCATTTACATACCAATAACTCCATCTAGGCTTAAACTACTCAGAGTTACAAAATATCTGTCCAGTACGTTATTATTTCTAGACCTGGACCCAGTTTCCTTGTTTAATACGATATTTTCATTTCAATAGTTTATCTGATATTTAATTCAATCTTAAATTCTATCTGTTTTATCATAGACACTTCAACAAATTTTACAGAATGTGTCTCACGTGTTGTCTTTGTAATTAGAAACACGTTTGGAGACGGTATTTCCATTCTCTTTGAACACTGCGAAGCATATTCGTGTCATTGTTAATGGTCCGACGCTCTTCACGAATTTATTATTTCGGATGTTCGGTCTCCCCGATCTTCTCTTTGTGCACACATAACTTGAACAGTCCACAGAAAAATAAATCCATGGGAGTGAAGTCCGGAGATCTTGGGGCCCATTCCTGGGAACCACGTCTGTCAATCCAATATCCAATATCCTGGGAAGGTGTCATTCAACCAAGCTCGGACGTTCCGAGATGCAAGTCACCTATTGTTCCGGACATTTTGGACACCCTGTTTGTTTTGATGTTACCAGGAGGAAATTCGGCGATTTTACTGACTTAGAATATATATGTTTTAAGATTTAGAGACCACTGAATTAACAAATTATTTACTCAATACTCGTATTCAATACAGTAATAATAATTATTATTATTTCTTATCTACCTCTTATTCTTCTTTCTTACGTAGTGTCAACAGGGTAAAATGGCAGCTATGTCTCACATACACAAACTATAATATAACCGGTCACATAAATGCTGGAAACAGGCCCCCAGTATTTCTATTTCTTTACTTATTTCTTCTTCTCTCTTTGAAGGGGGGGGGCATATCCTGGCTATTAGAGCGCTCGACTCACAAAATTTGGGTCGTAGAATCGAAATCTGGCGCCGTATATACTTTTAGGGTTTTAGTGGGGTGGGAGGGACATTCGTAGTATTAGAAAGTTATGGTCATTCCCACTATTCGATGACACTAGCCGAAGAGTTCGCGGTGGTTGCTCCCAGCTGGTTGCCTTCTCTGTTGTCGGCAGTTCAAAATGTAGGGACTGTAGCAGATAGCCTTAACAAAATCTTAATTTGCTTTACAGTCCTACTATGCTCCCCTTTTTTTTGTTAAAGACTTTGTACTGATAAGAATTTTATTTGATGATTTTAAACAAAAATTGCTTGAAATGAACTCATTACAGTTCTAAATGTAATGGTCGATGCACTTATCAATATACCATCTGAAGGTTTTAATTTTAGAACTCTTTAAGAATAAAATACGAAAGAACTTATTCGTTTCTGTTCTTATAATAACTCGTTTTAATAAAAAAATATCCAAATTCTCAGAGTATTTTGATAACAGGTCAAGTGAAATATTTACATAGTTAATGATTAATTATTTTTAGACCTTTTCTTAACGCACTGCATTAACTTTATCCTAATGTTACTAGCTAATATCTATATTTTTATGAAAGTTTACTTATGTTTGTTTGTTTCTTTGTTTGTTTTGAATTTCGCGCAAAGCTACACGAGGGCTATCTGCGATAGCTGTTCCTAATTTAGCAGTGTAAGACTAGAGGGATGGTAGCTAGTCATCACTACCCACCGCCAACTCTTGGACTACACTTTTAACAACGAATAGTGGAATTGACCGTCACATTATAACGCCCCCACGGCTGACAGGGTGAGCATGTTTGGTGGGACGGGGATTCGAACCCGCAACCCGCAGATTGCGAGTCGAGCTCCCTAACCACCTGGCCATGCCGGGCCATGTTCACTTATGAAAAACGGCTAAAAATTAGATTCATTTACTTTAACATGAAGGTACGTTGTTGATTTAATTATTTTATATAATCACAGAAGCAATAACTATATTACTTGTTTTTTTAGTTGAGTTAAAGTACAAAGTTACACAGAATGTGTCTACCGCGAGTATCGAATTCCAATTTACAGCGTTACAAGCCACTTAAGCAGAGCCACCTGGATACAACGATTTATTTGTGTTAGTACAAAATGTGACACCATGGGCGATATTTTTAGTTCTATATATTTAGATCATGACCATTCGATACTGCAGCGCCACCATGCATGGCAACTTATATATGAAGAAATAGAAAAAGATTTTCCGAATAAAAATACTCTTACAGTGAGATTGTTAAATGATGCAGAACCAAATGATTCATCTTGAAGAGGAAGGTATTCAATTTGCAATATGGATGGGATAAAATTCGCATAGCAGAACGTTTAGATGGCAAAGTAATACGAAACTACATCCCAAACATTGAATTCAATCATCTTGTTTGAGGAAAGTAACATTAAAGAAAAAGTACTTAGCATGGGACCCCTGTAATTCATACAATGTGCATAATATACTTTTGATCTCTCGGCAGACGATGATATGGAGGATCCTGCTTCTTTCCTTAGTCACTTCACTACTAAGCTTTTCCGAGCTCGTCTATCCTGTTAAGGGAAAGATGAACTCTACATCTAAGAAGATCCTGTATGTGTTCTAAGAGGTTTAGATCATAAGTTCTTGGAGGCCAGTCTACGAGCTCTAGGATTTTCTATTCAAGGTAGTCAACCATAATTCTGGTTGCATGACAGGGAGCCATGTACCATATCAGAGCAGTACATGGTTTAATTGCACTAACGAAAATACAAACAAATGGGTCCAGTAGCACGTTAATATATCATTAAGGAACACAATGATATTTTGCCATCCATTTACAATAGGCTCTATTTATATCATCAATTGTACGAACAATAGCTGTTATGATGTGAACTAGATTGAGTAAATAAAGTAATTTATATCTCAAATTAGGACTATAATTAAAAACACAGTTTAATTCATTTATTTTTTACTAATAACATATTATTATTTATTCATTTGATTTTAAACACTATTTATTTATTTATGTTATTGTTATTTTAACCTCAGTTAACTCAATTAGAGATTGATATAACCAGAAAGGTTTCATTTGTCTGCATTTTATGAAGTCAAGAGACGTAGATAGCTATAAACAAAAATTATTAATTACTCTACGTTTCACAAAATGAAAATATAAAATCAGTGTGAAGAAAGAGCTTTTGGTACCATATATTTCATTAAGTCTCAATCCAGAGTAACATTAGATGGTTAATTTTATAACATTTTGCATACAGAAGATTTATTCTGAAGAATATTTAATCGCATGTTTAGGAAATGTGAAAAACAAAATTGCACTATTGCAATCATAATAGTCTTCGTTATCGTAACATAGAACACCACAGTATTGTCTATGTTGAAAGTAATAGTAAAAACACTTTAACACAGGCGGTCGCCGAGACAAAAACAAAGTGACACAAGAGCTTGCCCCCCAGTGGCACAGCGGTATGTCTGCGGACTTACAACGCTAGAATACGGGTTTCGATACCCGTGGTAGGCAGAGCACAGATTGCCCATTGTGTAGCTTTGTGCTTAATTACAAACAAACAAACACAAGAGCTTTTGCACTATTGTTAAAAAATACTAGAAGACAAAAATATTGATGTGTTTAAGTATTTGTTGGTTGATAAGCACAATGCTACACAATGGGCTATTTGTGATCTGTCTACCGCGAGTATCGAAAACCGATTTTTAGCGTTATACGCCTCTCAGATTTACCAACGAGCCACCGGCAGCATAGATTAAATGAGTTCAAATAATATATTGTCAGTTACTCTAAATAAATATCAACTCGCTGGATCTATTTTTTCCATAGCTTTTTCAATTCCATTTGTTGGTTAATTACAGATTATTTCTTTGGAAACATCTGCCAAGATCTCTGATCAGTGCGTTAATTCTGTGTGTTTCGAAAAAACAACAAACAAATATCTAGAGTTTAATTGAACTATATTATGTTGTATGAAATTCTTGGTTAAAAAAGTCATGTCGAATTAACTCATTCTAGAAATAATTTCTTTTGTTTATTTGTTCTAGAACAAAGCCACATTAGACTATATGCTGTGTACACCGCGGAGAATCGAACCCCGGATTTTATTGTTGTAAGTCGGTAAACTTACTACTGTCCCATTGGGGGACCAAATAATTTCAAACGAAGAGTTTAGGTTTTCTAACGTAACTGACAGTGATAACTCTTAGATCTGTACATATAATATCTTATTTGATTTTACATTATTCGTCTAGTAAACACTATCAAGAACCAAAGTTTCAACCCTAACGTTTTTCAATTGCATTCTCACTGCACCGTATTTTATATGGATAGCACTCTAAAGTCATTAATTCATTCACAAAGGCGAAAATTAACTTAAAACATTTTTTCAGCATGAAGAATCAACACCGTACGATTTTCTAAAGAGTATAAAAGAAAAGAAACTTGTAAAGATTCAAAACCATAATTCTGATAATCTTGGTTATATAGAACATAATCTGTTAGGAATATTGAGCTAGGCTTGGATGTATTTAACAGACTGGATTTAACAGGCATTCTTAATGTAAAATACAAATTCAAACTGAACTCCATAGTATAGTTAAATAAAACTGAATTTTCTTTCATAGCATGTCGTAGGGGAAAGTGGGGTAAGACGGCCATCTTACCTTCGAATGCGGTTTTCACCAATTAAGATGAATGTCATGAAAAATTCAAAATATTTTATAATGAAATCTGTTTTATTATGAATGTCATCTGCAGTTAAAACAAAGCTTGGCCTCAAACCTTTTGAGATATTAAACAAACACATTTCATGTGGTTGAGGGCTGTATTACCTATATGGTTGGATAAAACTGACGCACAAGAGCCTCCCGTCTAATTTATAATTGCAGTTTGAAATAAATGCTGCATTTGGCAATCGAATTTAAATAATTTAAATCATCATTTAAATGCTGCCAGATTATGACGCTAAAATTCGATTTTCAATGTCCGTGGTTGGCAGAGCACAGATAGCCCATTGTGTAGCTTTGTGCTTTAAAAACCAACAACCAATTTAAATTAACTTAAACGTTCCCGTTAGGGATCGGGAAGGCCATTGTGTAGCTTTGTGCTTTAAAAAACAACAGCCAATTTAAATTAACTTAAACGTTCCCGTTAGGGATCGGGAAGGCCATGCGTATTATTTAGGATAATGATGCATCAGTGTGAGGCCGCAGATTGGGAAGGGGGGCTTTACCCTAAGCCACTCATCCTAAAGCATTGACACGTTATACAGAAAAAGTGTGAACTTGAACTATGTTTCTTTTATGACATATTCGGCTGTCTATAATTACTCATTGTTTGAACTCAACAAAGTAAAATTCCCTGAAATATCTGCTTTGTAAGCACTAAAAACCCAAAGCGCTTCACTTAGATCACAGTTATTCAAAAACATTCGCAATTGTTCAAGGAGTTTAAGCACAGGGTTACGAGAATAATAGTTA
>NW_013665736.1:712706-715037 GCF_000517525.1 Limulus polyphemus | reverse complement strand
CAACTTATTAAGAGCTGGATTTTTAAACAGGAAAGAAAACTTGTAAATACACAGTATAAGCTATATATGACGAACAGTATTTGCTTCTAAGCTTCGGAAGACTTGAATATTAGCATATTCGCTTCAATTAATAAAACAAAAACATGCTTCTATGAGCATCCTTGAAACTGTAGTGATTCTTATAAATATAAAATGTTTATAATAAAATAATTAGAGATCAGAACCAGTTGTTGCATATATATAAGCAAAAATATGTCTTAATGAGCATCTTTGAAACTGTAGTAATTCTTATGCATATATATATATTGTTTACAATAAAATAGTTACATATATAATTGGAGATAATAACCAGTTTTGATGTTACTGTATACGTATAATAAATTAAGAATATCGTTTGTAATGTAATATCCAATCTTCTGCGTATATTTTTGGAAGCTTCACTTAAACCCATTCTTGAAACGTTAGGATTGTCAGAAAATCGATAAAAACGTCAAAATAATCACCACTTTTCTGCAAGTCTGTATTTTTGTTTTTCTTGTCAAATCCTCAGCTAATACCAGAACAAGTATATACTGTTTATAAGTCTAACTTTCAACACATCGAACACATATTTCCAAATGTAATTTAGTTACTTTTTTTTTAAGTTGGTAAGCCATTCCTGCACCTGGTGGGTCATCAGTAAGCTTTGAGGGCTTATAACACTAAAATTCGAGGCTCATTCCCTGCGGTAGACAAAGCACAGTTGTAGGCATTGGTACACCTTTGTACTTAACAAACGGATACAAGAAAAAAAATAATTATAAAGCCCAATCTATCATTCGACTTACCACTTGTTACTGAGTTATACCGATTTCGGGGAATTCCAACCCTCATCGGTTACCCTGGATAAGGGCGAATCGAAAGAAAAAGACTAGGCTTCATATAGTAGAGCAGTGTATATTACTGTATGGTGTTTTGAGGTGTCTTTTACTCATACAGTGATCCTATGTTTATATAGAAATTCCAAGAATATTCAGCATTTTGGAGTCGTGTTTGCCTTATAAGAGTAACGGTTAAATATCACTATTAGATTGGGTAAGTAATCTGAAAGTAAAACAGACAAGTTGTTTACTATATTTGATAACTCCATGGAGAACAATAGTTTGCAAGAACCTAAAGGAATGTTTTAGTTAGCAGTAATTAACTCTCAGGTTTCTAACATTTTTATAAAAACTTTGTAAGATTCAAGTTTGGCTACACTTGTTGTAAAGAAACGTGAACTGTCTGTTAAATAATGACAGTTGCCAGGAGAATGGTTTGTTTGAATTTTGCGCAAAGCTACACGAGGGCTATGTGCTCTAGCCGTCCCTAATTTAGCAGTGTAAGACTAGAGGGAAGGCAACTAGACATCACCACCCACCGCAAACTCTTGGGATACTATTTTACCAACGAATAGTGGGATTGACCGTCACATTATAACGCACCACAGCTGAAAGGGCGAGCATGTTTGGTGGGACGGGGAGTTGAATCCACGAACCTTAAATTGGGAGTCTAACCGTAACCACCTGGCCATACCGGGCCACCGTGGTAAATGAGCACTAAATACTAAATGAGTGTATTAGTGCTTTAGTGACATAAGGCATTTGAAGAATACATTTATTATGCTTCAAAATATTGTTTATATTATTAATTAAATGTTTCAGAACAACAAAGAGTTTTTCAGCGGATTGGTTTTAGTTATAATTTGAGGTCCCGTTTTACCAATTTTCACTTAATTGTACTTAGTTCAAAATATCAAGGTAATTGCAATTTAATGTTAACTTAGGAAAGTGTATCAATTTTAAAACAAATTTAGGAAAAATGTCATTCATATCTAGTCCTATTTCGAAAAACAAAACCACCAGAATCTTTTAGCTATTAAACCTTGTTTCACTTTTCTACTCATAATTATTTCATGAAGGTTCTAGCAAAAGTCTAATAACTGTTTGAAGAAAATAACATATATTCAGCTAAATTAACCATCAGTTTCAATTTAGACTCTATATATAATGGTATTACTAATAAATATAACTATTTAATATAAGTAGTTAAGCCACCTAATTAAGAGCATGAAAGTGTTGTGAGATCAAAGGGTACCGCCCAGTAAGAGGTATTCCCTTAGGCCGAGGAGAGATTGCGTCACTAGGAGTTGGCGAAGAGATCGCTACCATATGACAGTTCAACTTATAATACATGTAGAGCGCTATTTTTGGCATTAGCATATAAAAATCTAGATATATATCGTATATACAACTTTACTCAAAAAATTAATTCTTCATACCCTACGGTATTAGTTTCTGCATTACAGTTAGG
>NW_013665736.1:710435-712080 GCF_000517525.1 Limulus polyphemus | reverse complement strand
AACTTTACTCAAAAAATTAATTCTTCATACCCTACGGTATTAGTTTCTGCATTACAGTTAGGGTCAACTGTATGGTTTTAATTCAATAACAGTATTAAACAAGGCGTTTGAATATTTAAAATTAATGTTTTATGTTTTGCAGCTTGAATATTTATATAGAGTACTTCATGAATAAACATATACTCGTTTAACTTACAACCTACCTGGAAGTATATTTTCCGTATTAATATAAAACATTCAAACTGTAGATATTAACCATACGCATCATACTCACATTCATACACTAACTAATTTACAATCTAAGTAGTCCTGAAACGAATTGTTTCGTGTGGCTTTATAAGCCAAATGTTCAAACTCTACGTAAATATATTCACCACATTAACTAACTGTAATGTAGTACAGTTTGACTTTATGATTTACATATGTGATTAGACATTTTATTGTTAACCTTAAGCATTCAAACTCATGATATTTCCACGTCCAAATGGAAAATAAATAGTAAAACAGTATTTAATTTATTATAGCCTATGTAGCCCTGTTTTTATTTTTAAGTCTGATTTTCACCTCTAATTATTAAATTCTTTAGAAAATAACTTTGCTAAAGGATTTTCTAAAGGATTGACTTCCAATAGGTGAAAATCCATTCATTTGTGTAAACTTTTTAAATTTTCTATTACATAAACTTCGTTGTATAAATATCAACGCTTATAATTTTATGTTTTTTTAACATCCCATAGGATATCACATCTTCTATGATTTCCTGTACAACATTCGCTTTGAAGCGAATAACACTAGATCCTTACTATGTACAAACTGCATATGGCACATATTACCGTGAGGAGTCTGCAACTCATTCCAGTTTCAGAACTGCTTAGATTGTAAGCTAAGTTAGTGTATAGACATTAGTATGATGCATAGGATAAATATCCAGAGTTTGATTGTTTAAGTCAATATGGAAGACAGACCTCTATGTAAATTGCAAGTTAAATTTACATATAAATATTTATATGTGTAAACAGAGAAACATGCAATACAATTTTCCAAACTGTAATAAATGAAATATTTATTTTACAGATACAGAATGAAAACAGGGATGTTGTGACGGATTTATTATTATATATTTATTTTAATATCAACGTTTGTTTAGATTAAATTTATATTTAGAAATGTACATAACATATTTGTATTCAAAAAGAAAACTGTGTGCATCATAAATTGGAGATATATCGGCAAATATTTAACTACTAAATCTAAATTACAATTTAATTCAGTTTTAGGCTATTATGAATTGTCATATGGTAACATAATAAATTGGGGCTTCTGTCCGAGATCCGAATCAGAGACAAAATTCGATGTAATTAGAATTTAAATCATATTTAAATTTATATTTATCAGTGCCAACAAGATTTGATCATGTTTGATTATCAAGCTTTTCTTGAATCATACTCCCTCGAAAAACTTGAAAGATATAACAAAATGAATTGCTCAAAATTGTCAAAATTTTAGAAATAGAAGTTAAAAAATCAATGAGAAAAAATGAACTAAAAAAAAGCATATTATCGAAATACTAGTCGATGATGATTTGTTGCCTGAGGAAGCCAATCGGGGTTGAGTGATAAAGATAAGTTAGAGATCCCGTTAAAAC
>NW_013665736.1:708110-709480 GCF_000517525.1 Limulus polyphemus | reverse complement strand
GTACTCTGTAATTTTATAATCATAAGGTTATTTGTATTGGTTGTGTTCTATACTGTAATTATTATTGAAGTTTTGAAATCCTTTGGATAATGTATTATATTTAACGTATTGTTGTCAATGTATATATATATGTATAATATTTTAGTTAAAAATTGGCGTTAGACAATTTTTAATTCTCCAAGGAGGAAGTTGTGACGGATTTATTATTATATACTTATTTTAATATCAATGTTTGTTTAGATTAGATTTATATTTAGAAATTTATATAACGTATACTGTTAAATATATATTGCAAAACTCCCGCCTATTCTCTAAAGTTGTAGAAGATTCTCGAGTGTAAGAATCAACAATATATATGCGTACGTAAACGCCAGTGTAGCTTTGTATTGTTACGTAACCTGAATTTTCGAGAAACTCTCCACACGCCTACAAATATTACCAACGCACGCGCCAAAAAAAGAGTATCTATTACTGGTTTGCTAAAGTTGGTGTGATATAAACTTCGTAAGCTATAACTGTGATTAACGCTTATTAACTGGGAAACTTCAGATATTTGACCAGGAACGTTTATAGATGTCGAACATTACTTAAATTCAGTGTATTCACATCGGACATTAGTACTTTTACGAAACATTACCTAACGTCATCGGTGAAAACTCGACCTGTAATCGGCGTGTGATCAGAGAGAAGTACAGAGCTAGTTAGCTCCCTGTTAAGTGAATTTTATCTACGTCAATTCGAAATTAACTCGCTCATCGTCAAGTTTTAGCAATCGCGGGATAAACTAGTTTTAGTTAAACTTTTTTTGTTTGTTTGTTGTTAAGCACAAAGCTACACAATGTTTTAGTTATGCGTCGACAGACTTACCACTTGCCACTGGGGAGGCAAGTCAAAGTATACCACAGTTAGTTAATGTGTTTGTTTGTTTGATGTTATGCACAAAGCTACACAATGGGCTATCTGCATTCTGCCCACCACGGGTATCGAAACCCGGTTTCTAACGTCGTAAGTCCGCTGTGCCACTGGGGGCTAGTTAGTGTAACATACATTATATTTATATATACATTGTGTTTGGGCATTTTGCATATAAGGCGACACGAAATAGTCCGATTCAAAACTGTGTAGATTTTACGTTAAGCTAGTGTATGGATATCAGTATGATTGACTCATAGGATAAATATCTAGAGTTTGAATTTCGTATTTTCGTATGCGTAACCACGAAATTCACTATACAGGTAGTCAAACTGCAATAAATGAAATATTAATCTCACATATTCATAAATCAATTTGCTTACCATTGTTATTGAAGTGAAACAATGAACTGAGTTAACCCTAGCGATAATGAATAGATTTATATTGGGTTCAGAACT
>NW_013665736.1:689937-707971 GCF_000517525.1 Limulus polyphemus | reverse complement strand
ATGTATATATATATATATATATATATATATATAGTTTGAATGTTGTACGTTAATATGGAAAACGGACTTCTATGTCGATTGTAAGTTAAACTGTTATATGTATACTTGAATTACGGTACACAAGTATTCAAACAGTAAATTATAAAATATGGATTTAAGTTGTTCAAACGCTTTATTTTGAACCCTTTAGGTTAACATTGTTATTGTTATAATACAGAAACTAACGTCGTATAACTATAGAGAATAATAGACCATTTTATTTTTGTAATGTTATGTATAAAACATATCTCTAATGTTTTTTTATGTTAGTACGAAAAACAGTGGTCTACGTAGATTGTAAGCTAAATTATTATATACTAACGATAACCCAATGACACAGTAGTATGTTTGCGAACTTACAACATTAGAAATCGGGTTTCGAGACCCGTGGTGGGCAGAGCACAGATAACTCATTGTGTAGCCTTGTGCTTAATTCCAAACAAACAAACAAACAAAACGTGACATTATTTAAATCTATCTTACTGATTTTACTGTGAACATTTTTATTGTATATTCAAGTATGTTGTTACATTTTTCTTAATATTTATTTTCATATCATGATTTATTGAGTTTTTCCCTACAAAGTTTTAACAATTTTACATGAAACAATGTTGATGACCGTATGAATGGCAATGTTATTTGAGTTACAAATAACATGATAACAGTAGCTGATGCTCACTAGGCTTAAAGAATGTGGTATCAGTAATATTACTGTCACAACGCAAACGACGCATTCACTAACAATAGTGTCTATAGCTAGTTTTTGTACGAGTACAAATAAAAATATGTCACAAGTAATAGAAAATTCTGTAATATCATAAACATATAAATCATATAAGTCCATAATTCGACTAAATGAGTAATAAAATGTAAGTCGTTCCTTCAGTTTAATAACCTGTGAGATTACTTCGTGAAAATTGTGCACATCTACAGTATTATAATTAATTGAATAATTTTAATCATTAAAAAGTATTTGATTGATACTAAACTATGATATATATGAATGAGGAAAACAAAAATCATGTTTTTTTTATCCTAAAACAGAATTTTATAATATCCGTTTTCAAACAGGAATACATCTGACTCAACTGAAATAAATAAATAAATTTATTTTTAGGGTAAAGTGTTATAAGCCTTCAAGTTTACCGCAAGTCATCTGGGAATGAACAACGCATCTGTTGTGATTTTATAAAACACAAATCATGTATTTAACAATAAATATATTGTTACGATCGTGAACGCAGTATTAACAAGAATAACATTTATGACTCTTTTTGATATATTTTAATAATAAACTTTCAGGAAGAAAGTCACTTTAAAGTCGACCCAAAGCAATAATTACGTAATTATAAAGAACCAAACAAAAGAAGAGGCTTGTCGTCTTCTCACAGAGTAGCTATAAAACTAAAATAGCATAACATTTGCAAGACATATCCACCTTAAAAAATATCACAAAAAACACAACAGAAATAGATGCCAAAACAGTTAAAAAATCAAATCTCTCTACCGGAAACAAAACTAACAAAACTGAAGCCTACTCACAGCCTTATCCTGGATCCTTTTTGCCAACTGCCATACTTATAGTTTCTGTTTACGACTCAACAAATAACGACTACCTTGATTAACTTGATTTAAACCCTGCGCTGTCTTATTTAAACACAACCACTGAACTATTAAATAAACTTAAGTTTACCTTTAACAAGTTAACAGAGGATTTAATATTGTTCAAGGCATCATTAGTGCTATTAATTTCATTTCTTTTTAAGAAAAAATATCAGTCTGAATAGTGTTAAACTTTATCATATCGAACTATTTTAATTTTAATTTTACAGGTAATGAATACAAATAAAATACGAGAATGACAACGAGAAAGAGAGTAGCATTTATTTACGTAGTTTTGTTTATGCATACACTTGAAATAAAAGTTGTCAACATATAGACAGAAATAAGAGGTCTTCCCTAAGAGGTATTGTGCAGTAGGTCTCCCACCAGATCAGGTATGGTACAATAGACTTCTTATCAGATCAGGCATAGTGAAGTAGGTCTCCCACCAGATCAGGTATGGTACAATAAACTTCATATAAGATCAAGAATGATGAAGTAGGTCTCCCACCAGATCAGGTATGGTACAATAGACTCCTTATCAGATCAGGAATGGTGAAGTAGGTCTCCCACCAGATCAGGTATGGTACAATAGACTTCTTATCAGATCAGGTATGGTACAATAGACTTCATATCAGATCAGGTATGATGAAGTAGGTCTCCCACCAGATCAGGTTTCTAAGAGTTATATGTTATAGTAGGTCTACCACCAAATGGTACAGAACAATAGCTCTCCACCAGATCAGGTATGGTATAAAAGTTTCCTACCAGATAAGTCAAGGTGCAGCAAGTCTACACACCAGAAGTATGGAATAGATTTATCAGAGATACTTTTGTAATTTGGAACCATCGTTTCAAAACAACCCTTCAAATTTTCTAAGTATATGTAACTGTTCATTTATATTCTCTGTATAATATACATAAATAGTGGAAACTTACTTTTCTTATGCATGTTTCTTTAATATTCAGTAACTGACAAGTGCATAGTTTCATGTATAACAAACCACAAAAAAAAAACATTTTTTATTCATCATAACTCACATTTTATTGACCTTGTCAAGAAGAGCACTGCAGTAGGCGAACAAGTAATAAACCACCAAAACCACACCATAATCTTCTGCACAGAGGTGTTAGCTAACCTCAAACATTTCTTTCGGGAAATGAATATGAAAAATGTTACCTAGGCAATGTTTACCGAATATAGTAAACAACATACGCAGTAGAGAAAAACAGATCTCCCAACCACTTTGATCAGTAAAATCATTACGGACTAAAGTAAGAAAATCACCTAAAAATCCAATCTTTTAATACGAATAAAAAAAACTGGCAGATAATTAAATAAAACTTTTAATGAAAACATATTTTTCACTAACACCATATGACACGAGCACTATATAACACAAACAATATAGCCCATCAACTTTGTATGACACGGGTCTATACGACGTGAGCACTATATGACGCGAACACCATATGACACGAGCACTATATAAACACAAACACTGTATCGCATGAACTTTATATCATACAAACTTTCTATGACAGGAACACTATATGATATGAGCACTATATGACGCAAATAACATATGACATTAACACTATATGACGCAAATAACATATGACATTAACACTATATGACGCAATAGAATGTGACATTAACAATATATGATATGAGCACTATATGACGCAATAACGTATGACATGAACACTATATGATATGAGCACTATATGACGCGAATACCATATGACATGAACACGATATGACGTGAGCACTGTATGACGTGAACACTATATGAAATGAACACTATATGACACGAATACTATATAACGCGAAGACCATATGATGCGAACACTATATCATACGAACTCTATATGACACGAATATTATATCATTCGAACTCTTTTATACCACGAATATTATATCATTCGAACTCTTTTATACCACGAACATTATATACAAACTACACGACACAAACACTATATCATACAAACTCCATACGACATGAAGGACACGTTATTCTGGAGTTAACGTCACAGATAAAATATATCAAATAAAAAATACAGTTAACCAAGTTAAAAATAACATTAGTAAGAAACAAACACGGGGATAAAGAGAGTAAATTTTTACATACACGTATCTTAGAAGACATTAACATGATACTTAACTTGGAACCACGCAACACCACACCAGCAGAACACTTCGGTTAATGCAACGTGAACCTTCGCATGTTGACAATGACTGCCTCCTTTTACAATTAATATTCTTCTCTAAAAGAAAAGAAAATCTCATCAAAGAAGATAACAGAAACACTGGAAATTGAAGAGCGTATGTTGTTAAGCGTAAACATACACAAAGTGCTATTAGTGACGTGTCTAGCGCAAGGATCGAGCCCTAAATTTTAATGTGATATACTTCAAAAGTTCTGCCGAGCCACCAGAAGTAATAATTAAAACAATGAATTTTTAATAAAAAATAGGATAAAAAGATGGTACCCTTAATTACCATTTCACATGTTTTATGTTTTCAATTCCAAAATAATTTATAACTAGATTTTTTTTACTAATATTAATGATATTCCAACCTTGTTATGATTTTCCACTTTTAGTGAATGGTTTATTATTATTCCTTTTATTCAAAACTCGATCACTTTCCCACAATTTTGTTTATTTTGCCCCAAATCCTTCAACATGTATTTCCTAAATGGCAGCACACTATCAATACAACAACACCACATTCGTCTATGAATTATTTGATGTCACTCATATTACCTATATATTTCGTTTGGTGAAAATAAAAGGTGTCTTTATCTCTTTCAAATAACATTTATATCATTGAAACAACTTCATTATCTTTAGGTATTCTTTTAGTAATACTTTAGTGTCATAAAGGAAATTCTTTTTCTTATTATTTTATTATTATTAATGAATTTTTTTTTTTAGTGTCGAGTAAAGCTCTGTCAAAGATTATAGTAGCAAGAGTCTTATATTCAGTCCATTGTTAGAATATGGTATGTGTTGATTAATAACCTAAAATGCCCATTAAATATACAATCAGTTGCAGACCTGGATGATGATCAATAAAGCTCTTGCTGTAACAGTTACAGGGCCATCCGGTGAGTGATAAGAGAACGAGAACTTTGTTAATGCCTGGAACCACGCCACCTTCTCATTACTCATCTCTTCTTCCTTTTTTTCTATTATCGGGAAGAAAAGACAGTTTAAGTAGAAGACGTATATGAATATAATATGTCCATTACAAAATTTTATAATTTAAAAATTTTTTATTTATTTGATTTTAGAGCAGAAAAATATTTTAATCCGTACCTTTTTTTCATATATTTATTTTAGGGTTGATGTATGTTTTTGTTATTTATTGAACTTAAAAATGTGATAATAATTTTATCGCCAGCAAATTTATTCACGATATTGTTTTAGTTTTCTAACATAAAGCCACATACGCGCAAGTTGATGTAATTCATTTTATGGAGTTCCCAAAATCTACTTTCACAAATATATATATGTATATATTTAACGAAACAAAGCTCCAATAAAGAAAAAGAAGACTTTTCTTTATTTAAATATGTATAAAAGTATCAGATAAGGGTGTTGCTGTTGTTTCATACAAAATTACTTTCTGAAGGATAATGCATTGCCTATTTGTGGTTATGACAATCATCAAAACGTCAAATTAATTTTAAATATTCTATATCAGACCTTAAGAAGCCTAAGCAACAAAATTAACATAAGAGACTCATGAAATATTTGTTACATTTGCAAGTAATATACCGAAATTGAATTATTGCCTTGAGCTGGGGAAAGATTCAATTTAAAACAGTGACTGAAACATTATCCAAAACTTGTCTTTTCGCGCCATATTATCGACTGAATTTTAAGTTTATTAAAATATTTTGTACTTACTTTAGCCCAAAGCTACACAATAAGCTATATGCGGACCGGTGGCTGTGATTGACCGGTGGCTTGACGAACCGTTGACTGTGATGGTTAATCGAGCTCAAGATTTTAGCGTTGTAAATCTATAAACTTATCGCTGATTCACTGAGGGAGAACTAAAATCTTGAACTTTCAACTAATCTTTATTTTTGTGAATACAATTAATCAGTATTGCATTTGCTTCGCAAAATATGTTTCATTGACAATACGTTATTTGCGCTGTCGTTCTGGAAATCTAGAGTGCCTTTTTTTAAGTTCATATAACAATCATGTATATTAAATATTGCCAGACCTCAAACGTGGATCTAATGGCTAAATCAGAAACCTATAGGTCTCTAATTTTAAACAAGAGCTTTGTCCACCTTTGCACCTTAAACCTTCGGATATGCAGCTCGGCAGGTTAACTACTAGGCCACGCCTGGCTTCTTCAGATAAGGAAGATCGGCAGATATACATACACGTTTACATTTTTAGTGAAAAAAGTACGTTTTACAAAACACTTGTATTGCTAGATAAGTGTTAAGATCTTGTTCTGAACAAAAGTAATGTGAATAAAACTAGTTTTTGATTAACCTAATAGTTTCCGTATTCAAAATTGTATTTTTATTTTTCATCTGCCTTAGAAAATTGCCATAAAGATACAATGTCACATACTTTAAAAGTTATACTTCCTGGGGTTTGACATATTCTGTGGGCATAGTACAGATAGTTATGGCCTGGTATGGCCAGGCGGTTAAGGAGCTCGACTCGCAATATGAGGATCGCTTCTTCGAATTCCCGTCATGCTCGCCTTTTCAACCGTTATAATGTAACGGTCAATTCCACTATTCATTGGTTAAAGAGTAGCCCCAAAATTGGCAGTAGGTGGTGTGAACTAGCTGTCTTTCTTCTAGTCTTTCACTGCTAAATTAGGGAAGGCTAGCTCAGATGTCCCTCGTGTAGCTTTTCACGAAATTCAAAATAAACCTATATTTCCTTTTATCATAATACTAGCTGGAGTACCCGTCTGTTGGACGGTTGAAATAAAAAATCGTTTAAAACAAAGGATAGGAAATTGTGCTTTTTTTTCTTAACATAATAAACATTAAAAGTGCAATAAAAATACATAAAGGTACCAATACTGAGAAGAAAGACATACTGTTTTCAAGAATTATATCAATATGAAATTAGAATGGGAGGTCCAACTCCCCTCATGACCTTCCACTGTGTCAAGTTGGGTGCTGATTGATCAAGAAATTTATAAACGGATAAAGAACAAATACACACACATATTGACTTTATTTGTATAGAAGATGAGAGGGTCCATTGGGGCTGATTGATCTAGAAATGTAGAAACTTATAAGGAACACATGGCTGAAATGTGCAAAGAAACAGATACAAACCTAGCTTTATATATTATATTACGTCCCCAAAAGCACATTTCATGCCTTTTGTTCTTTCATCTGAACAGCATCTGACCGTAACTGGCTTAATCAAAAATATGTTAAACATTTTCTTAAAGATGGCGATTCACTAGATATCTCACTGATTATGTCTTCTGTTTTAAATTTGAACAGAATGTCTTTTTCTGCTGCTAAAACAAGCAATGATGACAATAGATAATCAGTCATGGTGGATTGCAGCCTGTTTTTTACAATTCTGAGTTTGCTCAGTGCCCTCTCTGCAGATGCCGTTGATACTGCCAAGCATGTAAGGATACTATAGAGTAAGAACACGTTTGGATGACTGGAGAGCTGAGTGACTAGACGCAGTGGTTTGGTAAAGCTGTTTTTGTCCCACTGTTTCTTCTGGTGTGCTGGATCTTCAAATGTTTGAAACTTATCTTAACTATCTACCACAGGAGCATCTTCAATGTCAACACGCCGAATTTTGCTGACAGTTTCTTCTTGGTAGATACCGTATGCCTCTCGGAAATCCTGCAGTTCCTTTGACACTTCCACTGCGTCCAAACCATAAGGTTGGTTGGAGTGAGACAAGACATCTCTCACATGAAAGAAAGATTACCATCATCGAATCGGCTTTGGAGATGCTGAATGACTTTATCAAGTACTCTCGCGAAACACTTCTGTTTGGAATCGCTTCCCACCTGTTCATGGTTCATCCTTGGCTAGTTCACCATCGCAACTTTTCTTTTTCCTGGACTTCTCAATAGGAATATCTGCCGGAATATCATGAAGGTTTGCAAACTGTTTTGCATCGTTGATAATAGTGTGGTGAATTTAAGCTCGCAATCTTTCAGCAGAGATGTTGCAACACTTACATCTATTGCAGATGATTGTAGAACCCGGAATGCTGGTCCTATCATTTTATAGACTACCTTCATTACAAAACATTGACAAAAACTATTCTGCAGCCTCTCAACCTGAGGTAAAACCCAACTGTATCAATAATTATAGCACTATCATTTGCAGTTTTCAGCTCTTGTAAGGAATTCATGATGTTCTCAAATGTTGAAAGCAGTGTCTCTACTGATACTTCATAGCTGTTCCAATGGGTTGGGGCAAACGTCTGAGTTGTTGCTTGTGTTTTTCATTTGCTTGTGACCTAAAAAGCATCGTTTCGCTTATGGCCTCTTATGAAGACATAC
The DNA here is from genome assembly GCF_000517525.1 of Limulus polyphemus. Taxonomy (NCBI): domain Eukaryota; kingdom Metazoa; phylum Arthropoda; class Merostomata; order Xiphosura; family Limulidae; genus Limulus; species Limulus polyphemus. Next base: position 699,792 of record NW_013665736.1, on the reverse strand, counting down.
AACTCTTTTAGCAAACCAAGTGCATTTCGTACTGAACAACACGTGGCTACAGAATTAAGCACAAGATTCAGCCAGTGGGCATGACATCACATATACATTGCTTGGCTATATTCCAGCCTAATAAGTGTGGCTAGACTCTTATATTTGTCTTGCATGTTTTCGCTTCCATCATAGTATTGGCCTACAATCCAGTGTAGTTTAAAAGACATATTGTACAGAGCTTCAATAACCTTTTCTTTTAACACAAAACCATTAGTTTTACCACTGGTAAAAACGTCAACAATCTTTCCACAGGCTTATGCAAACCATACTTGTCTTTTTCCAGATATCAAACTAGTAGAACACTAACATCTTTCTTGGTGTAATAGACAGTACCATCAAATATGATGGTGGACTTTCTATGTCATGCCCTCAATTATTTACTGAACTACCATCCGTTTCATGGTACAAACAATTATTTTCACATTCCTTGAGCTGATCAAGTTTACTGATATCTTGATTTTTACTTGCTCTGGATTTATCAATTTTCTCCCAGTATGCTGCAGTACTTGGGTCATGTTTAGTCTTGTTCTTTCTCTTTCATTTCTATAAATATCAAAGTTCTTTTATTAATCTAAGTTTTAGTATTTTTAATTAATGTCTTACTAATCTGTATACTTTTCACATACAGTTTAATTGTTGTTGTTTGTTATTAAGCACAAAGCTACACAAAGAGCTATCTGCGCTCTATCCACCACGGGTATCGAAACCCAGTTTCTAGCAATATAAGTCCGCAGAAATACTGCTGTTCCACTGGGGGGCTGCAGTTTAATAACTTGAATATAAGAAACTTCTAGACATGAGTTGCTAAGCAGCTCAGAATCAGAAAAAAAATGTGTATTTACCATGTACTGAAATATATTAGACTCACCTCTGAAATATAAAGCCATTTTCTGTTTATGAATGTGCTGGCCACTTGTCTTGCCTCAAAATTGTTTTGCAAAACTGTTCTTGACACCTATACTTGTATGTAGTTCTTTGCATTCTGGGCATTGTTGCTGTTAATTATTTCAGCACAACTTGATGAAACATTTACCCAATTAAAACGTCTTCCATTAGTTTCAGGGTATTAAATCACTGCCAGGAAACAAATGCAATGAAGTTATGAGTGTAACGTCACACATTGTAGGCCTTTGCAAACTCGCGCAATTCCAACAAAACAGATGAAAGCAATCCATGACAATGGAGGCAAAATTTTAACTTAATGTAGGCTTAAGTTTGCTCAGATTTTGAACTTCGATAGGTCTAAACGGAGTCAGTGCTTCAGTGCAACTACCTTAGCTTTCTATTACTTCACCAGTATTTTGTAAAATACAATCACATTTCGGTTATAATACTTTACATATGTACATATTATTACTATTTATAAATAAATTCTTAAATTTCAGTTGTTTTTTAAACATAGAACAGTAAACAGAGCTGTGTTTAGCGCTATGTTTCTAGGAGCGACTAGTGGACAGACGCTACATTTGAAAATTCATAGGAATGGCAAGTAGCGTCGCTCCACTTTTCGTCTATGCAAAGTGCTACTCGCTACATTCTTAATAGAAAATATATACAATATAATTATTCAATATAATACATACAATATACAATATATACAATATAATTATTCAATATAATACATACAATATACAATATATAATATATACAATATATATACAATATAATATATACAATATACAATATATAATATATACAATATATATACAATATAATATATACAATATACAATATATAATATATACAATATATAATACATACAATATATAATATATACAATATAATTATTCAATATAATATATACAATATTATAAATTATAAATTATTATATCAACACCACATAATTCCACTATAATTTATCAGGCTTCCTAATTAAGCTGTATTTGGGTCTAAAATATCATTTTCGATCACCATTTTGTCTAACCTCTTCTCTTCAAGCTTGAAACCAAAAAGACTGTTTTATCGCCCAAACACCTTACAAAGGCTGAGAAAACCACGTGAAGGAAATTCTGAGATTTTGATTGGTTATAAACACATAATTGAGCAATGTGGGTGTACATAAACAAGTATTTCGAAACATGGAAGAAGTGGGCGGAGCCACTGTGGTGGATTCCCTAAATATTATTATATCTCAACAAATAGAAAATATAGGGGGTTTTTATTTAATATTCTATTATTGTCAATATACGTAATTTGAGTTTCTAATTCTCAAGACTTCGTATTTGGACATAATGAACATCTAATTTGATCCAAATCTGAATTAAACATACCACGTGACAATAAAAATCGATATTTAGCAATTATGTTTAATATTTACTTTTAAATTAAGAAATTAACTAGTGTATAATACTAATATTTGGATTATAATCTATAGTTTGATGCCAAAATTATTAACATACATTCATAAAATAGTAGTTCAATAAAATTTTGAATGTAAGTTTACAAATCTGATGACATGCCCTCTGACCCCTATCTGCAGGAAAACCCATAATGATTGGATTCAGTGGTCCAAATATATAAACGGGCTTTCCGTTTGCTTTAGTTTAAAGATCCTTCCTTCATCATACCCCCGGGTTCACATCCCTGTGACAGCCATGGTCTATTATAGCATGGACATATATAATTATAGGCATGTGGTGTCCTAAATCAGGGGTTAATTACCTAGCATCTCGGGTCACGTACGCAATGGAATAACAGTTTATGTCTTTTATAATATTTATAAAAAAGGACGCAGTCGATGTGTTTACAGCCATGACAAAGTCTCATTCTTCCATTACTTTGTTATGTCCATTTATAATATTGAAAATAAAAGGAGATGGTCAGTTGAAATGTACATAAGTATGTGTTTGTTTTTCCTTATATTCTTTATATATATATAATAATCGACAAAAGACTTTTTTGAGGGTGTTTATTCAGCTGCTTCAAAATATATGTAGGCTATAAGAACCCTAACATCAAACTCAAAACATGGACATATAAATTTGTGAGGATTTCAGCAAAAATGTTTAACAGTACCATGAAAATTGTAATCAGTATAGCTTACTTTGACATTAACAATGCTTTTCTAACAAAAAATCTGAAGTTGAAATTCACCTGGAGGACGATTTTTGTTAATAAAAATTTGATTGACGAAGACTGCGATGGAAACAACTATGGCGTCAAATACCGCGAGGCCGGGTTCACGGGATACAAAGGGCTTAACTCATCAGTTATTAATTAGGGCACATGTCTGGCGTGCAGTGCAGCATTTGCTTTGTTTGGGATATTGAAAGCCTAGTTGATTTTTTAAATAAACTATAAACTTGAATAATTAAGAAGTAAGAAAACAAAAATGTTTCGGTTGAATGTCTTTATATCTAAATTATAATTTTATTAAATTTTTTAAACTGGCCCAACTAAATTATTTTTTCTTCTGGGGGACCTGTAGATCCGTAGTTAACCACTGACCCATGAGATTCTTTAACAAAATTATTGAAAACAGCTTATTAGCAAAACAAAATTTTCAACTTTCTGTAAAAAGTCTAGCTAATCGAAAATTTGTTATATAATTCGATCTATCGAGAATGTATAACAATAAGATTAAATGGTTACAGTATGTCTTTCAGTAAAACGGTTGTATCTGTTATGGATATCTGGAGACAAAATTTATATGTATAATATTTTGATATATTGAACTTGAACGGCACCTTCTGCAATCAACCAGCTAAGCGGCAAGGCCAGTGACCCCAGTGTATGTATAAAGCTATATATAATGTAGCACAAAGCTACACAATCGGCTATCTGTGCTCTGCTCACCATGGGTATCGAAACCTGGATTCTAGCGTTGTAAAATGTAGAACTAATAACCAGTCAACTGCACCCGCTGTTACACAGCTACTCATATCCGAAAAGTAGGATTGCTATTAGCATTATAACGTCCACACTGCCGAGACTGCACCAGAATATCGAGGATCGAGTCTTGAATCTTTCTAGTTACAGCCATAGACGCTATTCATTAGGTGGCCACGCTCGGTCTATTAAACGCAATAACACAATTAACTTGTCTTACAAGATATGTGTATAACGTCGAAATAATCACTAAAGTTTTCCAACTATATTTCAGTTTGAACTAAATGTAACTTGAATCAAAATTTCCTCGGTTACCGAAGATCCGGTTTGGTTCGATGCTGTTTTTTATCAAACGCTTGTTTTATGCCCGCATTCATTTGCTAAAGCAACGAAATTAGAAATTAACCACGTGGACATTTGCTGATTTGTTTTATTGAATACTCTTGATATTTCAGCTGCCATAGTTTGGCTCAATGCTTTAATATCCCAGAAAACGTTCTTGTTATTGGTGCGAGTTTCATTTGGAGAGTGCTAAATTATTATAAAAAACATTTTATTTATCACTAAAGTAAAAATATTTAACAGTAAAGGTTGTGTTGCATGATAAGAAGAGAGAGAAAACAGGCTACCTAGGTTTTTGCCATTAAGATCTAGATACAGCAACAATAGATAACATTGATCTTCACTATTAAACTTATTACTAACACGTGTACCATTTAGATACTAAAAAAAACCAAAAAAAAAACCTCAGCGGTAGACAGAGAACAGATAGTTAATTACGTAACTTCGCGTTTAACAACAAGCAAACATAACAACGAGAAATCAACACAACTTTTATATTTCAAAATGTTATTGGCCCGCCATGGCTAGGTGGTTAGGGCGCTCGGCTCGCAATCTGCGGGTCGCTGGTTCGAATCCCCGTTACACCAAACAAGCTCGCCCTTTCAGCCGTGGGGGCGTTATAATGTGACGCTCAATCCCACTATTCGTTGGTAAAAGAGTAGCCCAAGAGTTGGCGCTGGGTGGTGATGACTAGCTGCCTTCCCTTTAAATTAGGGACGGCTACTGCATTCCCTGATTTGTCACCGCACCCTCTATTGTGGACTGCAGTTTCGCCTATTGAAGGCCAATCAGCACAGTTTGGGTCAGCAAACAGAATAAATATAGTTAGGCCTCTTGTGATGGTGACGTGTGTATAGTAATATTAAACAGAAACTGTAATTTTGTTTTGTGAGTGTTAGTTTTTAGCCTTCATGATTATCATGGACTTTCTTCACACTCTTCAACCTCTTGCCTTTGTGTGAACATGCTATATTGTATACATTAATATTTCCATACCGATTCTGCTTGTTTTTGCCACTATCACTATTCTTTTCATTTTTCTCGTTACGATATGTTTTATGTAAAGTATTTAGTTTCTCGGCATGTCATGTTATGATGAAAATGTTCGTATAAAGAGTTTAAAGCTGAGATTATATTTTGATTCGTTTTTAATTTATTTTTACACTTTTGTTTGTATGTATTTCTAAACAACTTTCATAATCCTCTTTTTTTACTTTTGAAAATTAACTCATATGAAGTAAACTTTATCATGAACCCCCTTATTGCATCAAGACAGAACATCTTAGATGGATATGTAACTCATATGTACCAACTATAGAAACTCAGAGCTTTAAAATAATTTGTTTTCTTAAGATCTATTTCAATGATTTTTTGCCGAAACCTCAAGCAGAGCATGTTCGTCAGGAATTTGATATGAAGTTCAAATTTTGAAAGATAAAGTTAAGAAATACAGTTTTATAGCGTTAGTTTGTGCTTTAGGATATCAAGAACTCTTTCGAAACAGGATCTATAGCATAATGTGAACTAGAATTCATACTATTCATAGGTACAATATTTCGCAAAAGAAGTATTGTTTTTTTTATAAAATACTACCACCATGTCACCTTGTTCGTCATTTTACATATAATATTTATGACGTTTTGCCTGATCAGACTTTAATTAACAAAAGTATGATAAAGGAAAGCTTGCTTGTTTGGAACATCTGAATCATATAACTATAGGAAGTGGGTGTAGATAGCGAGATGAAATTTTTCATACATTTGCTTCAAAAATATACTGGACGAAGCACCAAATAACTTAGTTATATATGTGCTTGCGCGTGATGAATAAGTTCTACAGAGTGTCAAAGTAACATGGAACGTATGTGCAATATTTCAATACATTTATGATATACTTCTAGAGAATTGTTAAACCTAATCTAAAAAAATGGCAGATAAAGTACATAACAAAATATATCAAAGATTTCATTACTTAATCGTTTATTTCTGATTAGATAACAATGGAATTTAAAACGATACATACACTACAAAAATTAAGCAAAATATTTAATATTAAATTCTTTGATGTTTATTAGGAAACCTTCCATCCTTTTCATGATGTTAGGACAATTTATCATTTTCCAATAAATTTAACGTACAGTTTATACTAATTTACAACCACAAATACTTATAATTATCCTTTGAAATTACTATCTCTTAGTGCCTGTGTAAATGTGCTTAAATTTACAAAATCAAACTAAGTACTTATAATCATTTAGAGATGATCGTAGTGTAATTACCAACAACTGTTCTTGTTTGAGTGAGACTGAAAAGGGCTCTCACTACTGTTTTCATAGGTTTGGGGAAGAGCTAAGTTTACGTGTAATTTAATTGCCTACTAACAGGGAACAGTTCAATCATTTGTATTTTATAAAGTAAGATTTAAGGTGGTTCTTTTAAATCTCGAAACCCACAATGCACAGGCTACTATCAATAACTTATTCCTACAGATACAGGTCATTTTACTAATTTTAAGATAAATATAAGCATCAAAAGCGATGTTTTAGACAGAGCAATATTATTTTCAATACATAGGCCAGAGCTTGAGTTTATTTTAATTGTTTAATTTTCTTTTTCATTAAAACTCATAATCAATCTGTTTAGAAAAATTACCAAATTTTCTGATTGCTGTAAAATGAAAATATAATATTTTCTGCTCTCTTTCCGCAGGAGTACCTTCCGTACAAGATTATATTTTTAATTGTGAATTACTAAACTTTCATCTCATAATAAATATAGAAATTATTTAAACAAAAACCCTCCCTTTTTTCTTCTCTTATTCTGCGTTTTGCCTTTCGTTTATTTGATAAAATAAGTAATATTGAATATAACTAGAAATTGGCCGTATCGGATTTCACAATTATTTACACGGGTAGGTGAATTTCTGTATTTTCACCCAAACTACTGTAATAGAAAACGCTGTGTGATAAATATCGCATTTTGAACTTAGCAGTTTGTAACCTATAATAGTTATACATAAAATACGATCTAGGTCTTCAAACACATTTTTATGTCCGATATTTCGTCATGACATACTCACCAGAACTTGAGTATACAACATAAACATTTCTATAGAGTTGACGATATTTTCTAGACACATATAAGACGTGCTGTATTTTCGTTTACTTTAGAAACTCGAATCGATTTAAAAAAAACAAAAACAAATCCATCGCGAACATCAAATGCGCGTAATCAAAGTTCATTTCATAAAACAGATTTCTGATAGCTTGACACGTAGATAAAGTTGAAATATCTTGTACGTTATTTGTTTTGGCAAAACTTACACAATGGACTGTCTGTTATGTATTCTATATAGGAATCGAACACTACATTTTTTGTTATAAGTCCCAAAGCTTATCGACGGGCCACAGGTGGAATTCCAGTATTAAGTTATTATCCTCAATAGGCCATACTTATACTCCACTAAATTGAACATCAATAATGCTACATTATCTTTGTATGACTTTTTAATTTTGTGGTGTTTCTAAAGTAATTTTAATTCCAAACTATAGAGCACTGGTTTCAATGTTTCTGTATTTCGTGCATTGAAAACTAAAGTACACTTACCTAAAGTGTTTTATGAACGTTTACCGTTGTCATGGTAAGTTATTTCTTTTTTATTGAGTATCGATCGAAGCTGGATTTTTCTAAGTGGAATCGTAATAGTCTCATTTATTCTTTTTTTTTATATTTGCATTTGTTATCTTTAACTGATCTCGAGAAAATGGTTTAGAAGAGACTCTGCTCTAATTCTACCGTTTGTGCAATATCTGATTAGTTTCAACTACCCGCAAATTATTATTTGCTAAACATCACAGTAATCAATACTTAATTTGTTCTGTCTTACCTCGTTGTTTACTCGAGTCGTTGGATGCTTAATTATGACTGTCTGTTGTATTTGAACAAGATGCATCTTTAATTGCGGCGTTGTTCTATGTTAGAATAGCTGTTCAATCTGTAACTCTGCTTCGAGCAATACAAATTAGAGCTGAAATAACTTTATTTACTACATCAAAAGTAATAAACAACGCGGTATGGTAATTATTATGGTTTTACTAAATTAGCAGCTAGGGAATATAATTTTCCAAAAAGTTGTATGAATAAACAAAATTTTGAAATTAGACGACAAGGACATCTTCTTAATATTCGTATTAATATTAACAGTCAGATTTCCCAGCTATCTTTTTTGAATAATTATATATCTTAGATAGTTATAACATTCAACAAGCTTCCTCATTAGATTTTGAATGAAGATTTAACTTCGAAGATAATTATCCTTATGAATATAAAATACTAAATATCATTATAAATTATATAGTTATTTCAACAAAATCTCGAAATAAAAAACAACAACAACATAATAATAACAACACGAGGTGTGAATGACACAAGTATTCAAAATCAACTGCAAACTGAGTACATGGTAGAAGCACAACGTTTAACACGTAATAACCCTCTTAAGTGAAAGTTGAAATACCAAGTTTGGGAAATCGCACAATGAAAAGTTCCAAATAGCATTTTTTACGTATGTTTGTGAACTTTGTTGCTGCATACTAATAATGTGATTTTTGCCCAATAATAATGTGTTTTTTTTCACAGTAATAATGTGGTGTTTTCACAGTAATAATGTGGTGCTTGACCAATAATAATGTGTTTTTTTTCACAGTAATAATGTGGTGCTTGATCAATAATAATGTGTTTTTTTTCACAGTAATAATGTGATTTTTGCCCAATAATAATGTGGTTTTTTCACAGTAATAATGTGGTGCTTGACCAATAATAATGTGGTGTTTTCACAATAATAATGCTTTTTTAAGGGCTACTATTTATTTGTTTTAAATGATACTTCTGGTAAACATAAAAATTAAGATATATTTTAAGAAAGAAAGTGCATGTTTGACGACAGAAAATTTGCTTTTTGTTTTATGGATCATTATGACAAAAATAAATAATTATTCTATTTTTAAAGGTACAATTCATCATAGACTCCCGTTTACAATGATACGTAATTTCGTTAAAATGAACATTACTTTCAATATTTACATACACACACTACATGTAGAACACCAGTAAATATTTTCTAAAAAAATAATCTAGCAACAAATTTTGTTCCGTGTTTACACTTAAAACCATCCAAACATTGTAAACTTTTAATCAAGTACAAATTTTAGTGTATCAATTAATTCTCTGATGTCTTTAAATATTGAAACTGTTGCATCTCGGGAATACTTAATAACGAAAAGTCTTTGATGAAAGTTTCTATTTGGATTAAACCAATAAGAATAAAATATAAAATACCCATAATTTTTCCATTAATTAAATCATATATGTAAATATATATCAAAATAACATACGCTTGTGATGGTTTTTATTGTCTTGAAAGTTTTACATGCTCTACCCTAATTCCTGTACGCTGATTCCGAAAATGATATCCATTTTCTTCCTAAACGTACAGATTTTTCACAAGACGTCATAATGCAATACATAAAAGAAAGACCACAACATGTAGTTTTGAAACCTAGATTTCATACAACAAAATCAGGATGAACGAGGATGCATATTCGTTTGACATCAATGTTCTTCCCTTTTCTTCAGTTTGTTTGTA
>NW_013665736.1:682541-689927 GCF_000517525.1 Limulus polyphemus | reverse complement strand
AATTCATTATAGTAAACGAAATAATGATTTGATCTAAGTAAGAGTTTGTTTTTCTTCCCGATATGTAAAAAATCCTTACGTGATAGAAAAAAAATAATATTATTTTCGAAATCTGCGTAGCTGAATTATGTAAAATCCGTTATTAAAACCAAAACAACTTTTATGAAGTTTAAATCCGCAGGCCTGTGTAATTGTTTATCATTTCAAGTCTTCATTTTCACCAAAGTTAAAGTATTGGGTAGCTATTATTTTTCCTTTTATTATGAAAAGGTGATCGTATTGGCTTCTGAACATGACAACGATTAATATCCGATCGATACAGTCTCATCTTCAGAACGGGAGCATTTGTTGGAATTACCAGTTTAAATTTATTTATACATTTTGTAACTTATTTTTAAGTTAATGTGAAGTTAGGTTTCAATAATTTTCTTTTGATACACGTATTTAATGCTATTTAATTCTCATTTTTCGAGATTTAGTTTGATTGTATTCTGTATTGATTGATTCTCTATCCAAGAAAGGTAGTAACGTATTATGTTTTTTCGAGTATTTCAGTGTTTAAAAAAGTTGTCGGCAGATGGCGAGAAACCAAGTGCTCGTGAGCGACCATTTTTAATATAAGTCAACTTTTTTTCAACTCATGAAAGTGCAGGTTATTATAATAATTCATGCTCTCTTTACAAGATTGCCAGCTTTAAGAATAGTACTATAAACCATATTAGTTTTTAATAAAAAATTTTTCTTGTGAAGCTTATTTACTTGACTTTCTTCCCGTTTAAAATGAATTTCTTTACCTTAAAAGGCATTTTTGGCCAAACATTTGTTTGAAATTTACCGCTGAGAAGTTTCTGAATAGTGTGATGAGTTAGATCATGCCAAGAGAACTAAAAAAAGAAGTAAAAATTCATGACAACTGTTAGCACAATTTCGAGAAACTATAATCGTATGTCATGCACGAATGAGATTTAATATTAAGATAACAAAAAGTCTTGTCCTTTTTCATTATAGTTTGATTACGTTATAGCGTCTTTTCTGATTTTGTAGTGTTTCTAACTATTCTCTTATCACCGTTTTAGTCTTCCTAAGTTATAACGACTTAAATGAGAGGAATAGTGGGTTTATACCTTTTCTCATAATCATCACCTCTGGTAAACTACTCGTTATAATGATTTAAGCGAGGTTAAAGGAGGATATATCACTTTCCTCATGATCTCCACCACCTCTAGTGCCTTCTATTATAAGGACTTTAGTGAGGTTAGGAGGGATATAATTTTATTATGACCATCATCTGTATTATAACGACTTAATTGAGATTAAGATTGGATATTTCACTTCTCTCATGATAATCAGTTCATTTTACATCTTCTTTTCTCAGGTTAATAAGCTACTTCTATTATAAATATAACCTCTTTCACTTCACGTTAAAGTGTTTTCTTTAAGATAAGACTAAACATTTTTCCATTGTTGCAACTTACAGAGTCGTAAATAAAACCATTTGACAATTCTGAATCTGGTTCTTCAATACATTGGTGTATCTATAAAGAAATTTATATTTAAGTTTATAGTGTCTTTTTTCGTGACTAAAAAACAAACAGACATGTTTATATATACTTTACAAAGGTATATCTCATTTATGACTAAAATCAGAAGAAGCGTTAGGTATAGATCAGTTGAAACTTTGTTCAAAGAGTAAGAAATTCATTTCTGATGACAAAAATATGTTCACTAAAGCTTCTCTTTATAACAGTAGGCGAGACTTTCTCCCGAATCAGCATATATATTTGTTTGTGAATTCATCTTAAGGTTTTTTTTTGCTTTGGAATTAAACATGTTTTCAAGCATAGTTCAGAATGCAGAAATAATTTGTATCCCAAAGCATTATACCACAATTCTCACATGTACGCGTAATCACCAGATAAATACAAAGTTCTAATAGCAATTTATTCCTAAAGGTCCTTTCATCCATGTGTTGAATATAAGTTATACTTTAAAGAGGCTGTAATAACAAGGAGAAAAGTAATTACCTTATATTTAGCATGCAACTCTCAATTTGAGAGTTATCTCAATGACTGATTGGCATATGTAATATATATATATATATATACGTGTGTGTGTGTATGTTTATAACTAGTTGGTATTTGTTTTTAATTCGCAAATCAAATAAACGTCAAGAAGCCACACAATATACGTAGACACGGTTATTAAAAATTATAAATAATGAGTACATTCCGTCAATAACAACGTATTACACAACTTCTAGCAACGAATTACAGAGAATATGAGCTTTTGGTAAACAATTTCCTTCCAGAAAAAGTATAAAAAATAAATGCAATATATTTGTAATCTGAAAAGCAATTAAAATTAAAAGCACTTCTTGATTACTAAGAAACAAGAAGTGGTAACTTGTGTCATTTAATTATTTGTCTCTCTCTCTGTATATATACCGTTGTAGTACTTCATTTGATTTCATAAAAAAATTTAGTGAACAGTGTACTTACATGGTGCAGGTAAACTGAAAGCAAGCAGAATATTATACTTGAAACCATCCTTTAGGGATGCAAAACTACTGTGAATCCAAGAATGCTGCTTTGTTAGAAATAACAACTAATTTAGAAGTTTTTTGTTCGGAAAAACTTTAGATGGGTTTTATGTTTTCACCAAATGAGATTTTAGTAATAAACCTTTGCTACATATGTGATTTGACTCAAAAAACAAACTTAAATTACAAAATAGAAGTTTTATATCAGGTTAAAATGAATAAAATTATAGTAAGATACATTTCGATTTTTAGTAGTCAAACTACAGTGTAGTTGAAATTTAATGAAATTATTATTAGTAAAGGTGCTTACTACGAAATCATTCCTATGGTATAAACATAGAAATATGCTTTCTTGTATTAATTTATTATGCAAAAAATACAAGCATTTAATTTACTTGTCAATATACGTTATTATCAGGCCTATTATATTTTTAACACTACATTATATATCTAATCCCTTAGAGTTTTTTAAGAAGAATACATAATAATAGCATTCCAATCACACTCTATTTGCCAGCTTGAAAAAGGAGTTCACACCATAACAATCTTCGTAGTAATCGTATTTATTTAGCAAAAACTATAAGTTAGACTAAAAATAAGCTAATCCTTAAAAGGCACATTCTGAAGTACCTTTTTAGAAATCTCACTGATATACGTAATTTTACTTGTAACAAAAATCATTACACCAGCTTAGAAAACAATTACAGATTTGTATGGCCTACCAAGATTTTTTACATAGCTAAAGAATAATCCTCGTAAAGTATAATAACACTTAATATCATATTAAATTAAAAACTTTTACACAATATTTAATGCAAAAACATTTTTGCATGAAATATTTAAATACTGTTTATGCATTTTGGTGTTTGGTATTCTCACCCTGGACTACATTTTACGTGACAAATAAGCTAAACGGTAAGTTCGGGCATAGTCATTTCTAATTTGAAACTGCAGTCCAGAGGGAGAGCAACCAGTCAGCAGCACCCACCGCCTATAAGTATGCTGTTAACCGAATAGCAGGATAGACTGACAGGCTTATAGCGCCTTCACAGCTGAAAGTGTGGAACGCAACGGCTTGAGCCACGGACCTTACGATACACAGCCTGACACGTTAACCACTAGACCACGCCTGTCCCATATTTCGTTCAATGTGTTTAATTTATATTTCTATAGCCTTAATCTACCTGTTCACAACTGGCTGCAGGGGATGAGTAGTAATTTTAAATATGCAATATTGTAGGTTCGAGTAGCCGTACCTGCTCTTAATGTTGTCTTTGTTTTTTTAGAAGTAATATTTGTGGATAGATGATTTTTCTTCTGCTATATGGGTCTTACTTTCTTACTAAATACATTTTGCCTTACCCATATTATGCTTTGTATCTCAGTTTTCTTTTCCTCTCTTCTATGTCAACCACCTCTTGTTTTTGACTTTTCCCAAAAAGCTCCTTTAAAATGTGAAGTTGTTATTGTGCTTTCCTTTCTTTTACATGTTAAAATCAATATAATTGTATTTTTTAACTGTGTAATCTTTACATATGCACACATGTGCGTATACATATACCGATAACTCTCTATCTATCTATCTACACACAACTATAAAGCTATCAGCATCAATCATAAGTAGGCAAACTAATCAGTACTGTATACCAGTAACAGAAATAATATCTTATAATCGATTATAAATACATCCAAATTGCACTAGATAAAATATAAAATAAATTTTATTAGTTGCAGAACAGCTGGGGAAAAAAACCGTGAAATATCGCTTAAAATGTGTTGGGGAGAGGGGTCCATGTCTTCATTTTCCAATTCGCAGGTAGAAAACAGTTATATGAACAACTGAAGAACAGTATTGGTAAAGGGTAAGATCCATAGCTGGCCTACAATGTACCATCTGCGGTTAGCATGGTAATAATCCCGCAATGCTATTTAGATATTCAAGATATTAAAAAAAATTACAAAATTTAGAAAATAGCTTTGAAATATTGTCCATCCTTATAGAATAATACAGCTCAACCATAGATTATACATATATTGTGATAAGCATAAAAACTCCCTAAATAAAGGTTATACGCTCTCAGACTGCTTTCGTTATATAATTACACCTCTCTTTACCCTCAATCTTAATAAATAAACTTTCAAACTAACCCCTAGTAACAAGTTTAAAATTAAATCTTATTATAAAGATGATTAATTATGTGTGTGCATGTAACCATTCATCAACCAGAGTTGGCTGGCTTGATTAACCTAATTTTTGGTATGGTAACTGAACGTTGTCTGACTGTGTACACAGGTTATTTTATTTTATTATTTTTACCCGAAAAAGTAATAAAAATACCTTGAAATAGGGCACATTTTCACTTTTTTTTAGACTTTGGCTTTAATCAGTTAAATGAGTCAATTATTACCTTCCACGAAGCAAGGTATGCAATTAGCATCTAATAAGGTCATTAGGAATTTAATAACAAAAGAATGGTGGGAGAGGAACATTATCTAACATTTTACTTTATACAAATTTCGCTTCCTTAATGGAAATCCTCAGATATTTTATATAAATCTTAATGCGGCTTAATATCTACCACTGCTCATAATTTTAAAATTAAACGCATTTTAAAATTATATTTTGTTATCTTGTTATGGCTTGAAATTGTTTCTTTATATGGACAAAAGAAAATGTTTTTTGTTGTTTGTTATTAGGCACAAAGCTACACAATTGAATATGTAATGTGCCAACTACGAGTATCGAAACCTGATTTTAAACGTTATAAGCCCTCAGAACTACCGTTGAGTCACCGGGGGTAAGCAAGATAGATCAGCTATAAACTTCTAAAATTGGAGGAAGATAGCTAGTGGAATAGAAATCAAAAAGTGTTGGAGTATCCTGTTTATTCAGGTTTTTAAGCCACTGGTGCAAAAGTGTTGTATAATTTACTTAAAAATCAATAATGATAAAGGGTAAGGTTTCGTTGCCGAAACCAAGAAGAATATTTACAATTTTTTATCGTTTCCAATAGTTTCAACTTCGTATAAGAAACACTTTAAATAAACAAGGTGCATCAGTAATATTAACGCATTTAATCTCCTTACTACAATCTTTAGGAAATGTAACTTCAGAAAACTGATGTAAAATTTATAGTGGCTCTAACAGTTTAATAGTGTAGACTTTTTTTTTTAGTCACAATCACACTTCTACTCAGTTCATCATATTTTATAACTGTTCTGCTATTTCTACCTTTTCCCAGTTTTCTTACTAGTTTGCTGTAAATGTTTTAATAATCTTATATATAAAGGCTACCAGCTTTCTTTTGAGTCTTCCTTCAGCAGAACTTTCTGATCTCCAATAAGAAAAGCTTAGTCACGCCAAGACCTAGTTTGAACATTCAGATCTAAGGCAGAAAGGTCATCCGTTTTTACTTATTTCCTTTACAGCTATTATTCTGAAGCTTGATTGATCTCAAGGATTCCTTATAAATCCTAGACACTACCTCCAGATTCGGCCAGATGTCTCTCTAAATCTTAGTGTAACCTATCATGGGGATCCCTCACGCACCAGAATCCTACATAACTCGTAGTTTATTGTGTCATTTACGTTATTCCTTCTTTTTACACCAGCAGCCATTGTTCCTGAAAACGTACTCTGCTACAAAAACTCTACACAGTTCTGGTCTATCAGTTATAGTGTTTTTTAATTTAAGAGTCTTTCGTCCCTAGTTGGTAAAGTAGGAGGAGTCATCTTTAGCTGAATTCTAAATCCCTAATTCTAAGAAATTATCAATTAATATGTTTAACTAGTAAAAGAAAATGGCTAACAAAAGCCGTTATTAGAGCTAGCGCATAAAGTTTAATCAATGGATTTATAGCTCTTTCTAGTATAACTTTTGTGCATTTATATCAAAGATAAAAATAATAGATGTTTTATCTGCAATGCATCATAATAGAGAAAGAAACTTTAAAGTGGTGTTCCTTCAACACTTTTAGTTTATGACAGTTTTTCGTATGGTATGGGGTGGATCATGGATTTAATTACAGTAAATTTGTGTAGTCGAGTGACAGAAAGTATATAGTTGGAGAAAATAGGATATCTATTTTTTAATGGTTTCAATAAGTTTAAATCATAAATAGTACTAACAAATCTAAATGTTTTCGTTTTCACAATTTTAAGGCGTAGCATGAAGACACCTTAAATCAATGTTCACATGCCATTGAAAAGAGTATTAGATAAGATACAACTGTTAGAGTGAAGTAGATAGGTATGAAATAGGAGTGCGTTTCTCATCATAGTAGTAGATACGATACATATTTAGATATGGATGCTGCGATACGATACGTGTCTAGATACAACGGTTTGTTACAAAGTTTGACAGTCTTGTCTGGAATTTATTATCTATATTACTAACGTTGTCTTACTTGAATACTTTCTCAAATTCTCAAGTTTGATCAACTAAATGGTAGTTGGCAAGAGAAGTTAAATAAAAAAAAAGGTTAATATCTATTTATCTATTTTGTTATTGTTAATTTGTTATGTTATTTTGCATGTAATGTTTTTGATAAAAGAAATGAAGACAACATGTAGTACCCAATACTCATCTTCCTTTATTGAATCATTAATTTTTAGTAAAAATACTTTATTAGAAATTCTGATTTTTTTCTGTACAAAAGTCTTATAATGTTTACTGAAAGATTGCCAAATTTCGTGAAGATACATAAATCGTATCGTATCGAACGATGTATCGATACAATCGTATCGCGGCTTCACGATACGATACTGGTTAGGGCGCTCTACTCTCAGTCTGCGGGTCGCGGGTTCGACTCCCCGCCACACCAAACATGCTTGACCTTTCAGCCTA
>NW_013665736.1:671046-682518 GCF_000517525.1 Limulus polyphemus | reverse complement strand
GTGGGTGATGATGACTAGCTGCCTTCCCTCTGGTCTTACACTGCTAAATTAGGGACGGCTAGCGCAGATAGCCCTCGTGTAGCTTTGCGCGAAATTCATAACAAAGAAAGAAACCATACGATACGATACTCATATTGTATCGCCACGCCTTTAATAAGAAACGTAATCACTGGAGTTAAGTCATGAAAATAATAGCTGCACGCTGTTTTTATTAGTCTCAAAAGTCAGTCAGTAGCAGTTTAAATTGACAAGTTCCAAACACCATAAAAACCAACACGACCACAGTTGTAGCTAGCAAGGTTATATAATTTTTCGACTTTCAACCAAAATGCAATCTAGATCCATTAAGCGATTCACGGAGTCGATGGTATGTACACTTGAATTTATTAAGCATTTGAATTGCTAATTAACTTAGGCGTAAGCCTCATCTTTCGAACCAAAAAAATTAGCCATCTATTGTTTTTAACCAAAACTTTAAGTGTTCTTAACTTTTAACCCATGCCTTAAGTGTGCTTAACTTTTAACCCAAGCTTTAAATGTGCTTAACCTTTTAGAGAATATTTTAATTTATTTTATGAGTCACTGAAAGCAAGATCTGAAGTCAAACGAATAAATTACTATTAAAAATATGTCTACAAGACTCTTCAACGTAAATACTTTATTATAATAAATTCACAAAAACAGATTTATATTAAAGACGTTTAAATATACGCTGCTTTATTACTACGGTTTTAATATTAGTGTATAATGTAAGGAGGCTGTTCAGAAAGAAACGAAATGTTATTTGTTTTAAATCAGACAAATTCAACTAACCTACATCAATGGTTTTGATGAAGTGGCCAACAAGGCATCATTTGCAATCAAAGCTGTTGTTAAAAATCACGGATCTTTTTCCACAGTTCTATGAGTTTCATCATAATACTTCAGTAAAACGTATTAATGTTTTCATGAATACTATTACGGACAGCTGCTTTAAGAACACTATTCGAACAAAAATATTGTCCACGCAGACTGTCCTTGAAGGGACAAAAAACATGATGAGAGTGTTTGCTATTTTTCAATCTGAACGGCACCATATGTGACACATGGACTAAACGACTAGGTCACAGACCACAAGGTTCAGGTTTAGCCATCACTAACTTAGAGCTGTCAGCGGTAACTATTACTGTTAATCACTAGTGCGATTAACTGTCACTTCTATGACACATCCATAACGGCAGTTCATAGGTTCATAACTAGAATATTCCCTTACGAAATCCGGCACGCTAACCACTAAGCCACGCCCAACTGAGATATGAAAGTAAAATATCTCTAAGATAGGAATAAGCGGAATGAGAAATACCTTTTATCTTTATTTCTCGATTGTAATCGATATATGATGAGGAATGTAGAATCTGTCGTTATATGTTGCATAAGGAAACTCTTAACAGTATTTCCCTGTTAAACGCCCTCTCCAGAGTGCGAGGGGAAATCTTGATTTGATTAGAACATTCGTCAAATGTTATTTGCGAATACAAAAGTCACAACATTTTACTAGGCCAGCTTAAAGTTATTTATCACAATGTTTAACTTAATAAAAAAAAATTGAAGCTGATAAAATAAAAACATGCTTTTCACATCTGTCTTCAGTTGTTTGTGTACCTTCAGTTATATAATTTAACTACATTGTGTGTGTATGAGATTTTAACAAAATCTTAATTGTGACGAAAATACATATATATCTATTAAACGTTTACCGTATTGAAAAGGTATTAAAGAAAACCTTAGGCAGTGAAAGTAGTAAATCTGAAATTTTGGTATTTCACATCTTCACTTTAGACTGTATTTCAAGATAATTCTACTTTTTTTACTCTGGAGGACTTATGAATAAACAATGTATATTTTTTAAACTCTGATTTTGTAGAATATTGCAATTATTAATCGCCAAGTAATTTTAATCTCAGTCACCATATTAGGTAAAATGAAGTATGGACATGGATTTCTAAATTCAACGGCTTATAAAAAATATTTCACTTCTTACATTTTAGATGATTTCACCCAACCAACCCGAATCTTGAGAGGGGAAAGCTTGGACTCGAAATTCTGATTTTAATCTTTTCTTAATTTTTAGTACCAATCCTTTACACGATTTTATACGTCCAATTGGAGTTTTTGATAGGGAGAGTTTTAAACTGAGGTTATGATTTTAACCTTTTATTACCCTCCCGTCAAAACGCAGCAGGTGGAACTACTGGGTAACAAAGATTTAAGTTTAAGATGTTTTTTAATTGACTCCTTGTTAAGTTTGACCTTTCCGAAGGGGGTCAATAGTGAAAGGGTAACATATATGATATGCATGAAATTTTATTAACGGCTAACAGAGTAATGTGTGTATTACTATTACAGCTGGTGATGTTTTAAAAATGACTGAGCTAAGAAACAAGAACACGTTATTGTAGAAGTAAAGAACGACTGTGTGATATTACATCACAATAAAATGTATACATCTATTTTGTAATCATTTTTTCTTTATATTAGCCCTTTACGGGTTTCCAGTAGGAAAGTAATAGCACTTTGACCACTACGAGGCCTTTCGCTCAGTACCAGAGCTCATCAGTTCAGCTGGGCATACAACACACCAAGCCTTTGTCGAAACGCTATTTATGTCACCCGCTTTTAAGATTACATTTATTATAGTATATAGTATGCCATATAATCTTATATAAAAAGTATTATCAATCTTTTTTGTGATGTAATGGCACCCAATCTATAAATCACGCTTCTGCACCATAAGTCGTTACATACAATGAAGAAGGGTTTCTTTTCCGTAAACGATTATTGATTAGTAAAGTAAAATAACGATATTCTAATACACATATCCACATAGTAAGATATATTCAAATTCGATACATACGTTTAAGTAAAAAATATATTATATGACTTTCTTTAAACAGGCTGCTATATCAGAAAGACAATGCAAACATAATTTTGAAATTTTGAAAAGCAATGCAGGGAAATATTACATAAATATTGTTTCATACTTTCAGTTTTTTAAAGTAAATGAAGTCGCACATATGCAGTGTTTTTTAAATAAACAGTCGCAATTTCCCAGCGTTAATAAAAAAATACTGTTGTAAACCTCTAATGTCAATTATGAAATACTGTATAAAATATTGAGAATTCTTAAAAACATTGTTGCTAATGTACAACGTTGCTAAGTTACAGAAAAGTCGTAAATTGTCAATAAAGAGACTCTTGCAAAATTCACCATTGTTAAAGAAATACTCTCTCACATTTCCTTTTTCGTCAAACGCTGCAATATACCTCTAATGCAATTATTTGTAAAACGTCACTCCTGTTTTCCGATGTTATTTTCCCTCTACTAGTACTTAGAGAATGTTTGTGAATATTTTGTAATGTCCTAGGAAGTGGGCCGAAGGCCGCCTGGAGGGGTCACCTGTTTTAACCACTCTCCCCAATATACAGTAGTGTGGAGTCTGTCTGTCAGTCACTAGACACTAAAATGACGTCACATAAGGAACGTTTAACGCTGCAATTTGTCATGATGTCAGTAAAAAGTGCGCATACCATGAATCACGAGAAGAATTATGCACTCTGTACGCTACAACACAGCATGCCATATGAAATTCAAAAGCAAGAAATAACAATATTTGTTACTCTTAATTTTGGTTTCATTTACTCTTGAAACAGAACACTTTCGGGGAACCTGCGGAAATACATCTAGTATATATATATATATATATAATAAGTGTACTAAATAGTTCAGTCACTAACCTTATAATTAATAAATATAAATAAAGTTGAAACTTATTAATGGATGTTAGGATCGAGCAGTGGTGACACCATCTTCACCCAGGTGTGCTATACAAGTCATTTTCATGAACACGGTTGTTTGTGTGTTTATAATCATTTATTCAAATTAGTTATATCAAATTAATTATGCAAACACAGTAAGCATAATTTGGAAACAAAATCAACAAAATACTGGAGCATTTGGTCACTGGCTTTGTTTGGAGGGGGAGGGGTGCGCGAAAATATTGCAATCAGGTTCGTGCGTTTGTGTTTCCGCGCGCGTATCTCAAAAACTAATAGACCGATGTACGTGAAAATTTTAAACAAATTGGAAGTCAGTATGAGACACTCCAAAATTTGATCCGGATCCAAATCCAGATTCTGAATCACTTTGAAGCATTTTTTTTTACAATGGGAAGGTCCCTGGTGGGACAGCGGCAAGTGTTTGGACTTACAACGCTAAAATCAGGGGTTCGATTCCCCTCGGTAGACACAACAGATAGCCCGATGTGGCTTTGCTGTAAGAAAACACATACACACACACACAGCAGGGAGATAGGACATTTTCGTGGTTTTGGGTTGATAACTCTGTAAAGTGTGATCGGATTTGTACCAAATTTCATGGGCACATTAGATTGAGACTCTTCATCACACAACAAAAAATTATTCGGATCGTTGATCATTCTGGATCTGAGAAGGATTTTCTGAGCTTTTAAAGGTGAAATTTGACGTTATCCATAAATGCATGCAATCTCAAAAAGGAGCGACGGTGCGAGGGTATGCAATTTCTCTTATTGCTCTTGATTCCGTTCATTTCAAGCTTATTTGTGTTTATCTTTTCGTTTCGTAGTTTTAACAGTTTAGAAGTCTATTTTTCTATGCTGAAGGTATCGATATTTCCCCTATATTACACCCCCCAGGGGCACAGCGGTATGTCTGCGGACATACAACGCTAGAAACCGGGTTTCGATACCAGTGGTGGGCAGAGCACAGATAACCCTTTTGTAGCTTTGTGCATAATTAAAAACAAACAAACAATCCCCTATATTACAGCTCTTCATCACTAAAAATTAAATATATGATGAAACGAATTTGACGTGAATTAACAACTTATTAATTTGTGGACTGTATACCACTGTTTTCATTTTTATAGAACTTATAAATCTATATAATAAGATTCAATGTTTGTTTGTGTCACGTAACTCCTCCTAATCCGCTGGTTGCGCCGACTTCTAAACGGTGCCAAACGAATCGTCTCGGCCCAGAGGTTTGTACAAAGATAAAACTTTTCACCCAACCCTTTGGGGCACTCGGGTGTTGCGCGAAAACACTTATACTTAAATAAGTAGGACTACTAATTACCGTTCGTAACTTCGTTAAAGAAACTAAATTTGCATTATAGCGGTAATGATCATTAAACTGAAAAAAAGTGCAAAACAGTAGTTCAACATTAAATATGCATTATAGTGGCCTTGTAAATGTTGGCCATAGTCCCACGGACTTGCTAGTGGTAAAACAAAAATAATCTATTATATTATGACCTTTATATAATTGCCACAATTAATATTCCAGAAGTTGCTTAGAACACAATAATCTTATCATTTTAATGGCTGTTTATTAAACTCTATGTTATTCTACAGTTTGTATAAATACAACAGTCTACGATCATAAGGACTGTTTACCCTAATCTCAATTATTCTAGAATTTATATATCTATCTAAATAATAACCAGTTTCTGTCTTCGTGTCACCCTGTCATCAGCGCCTTTTGTGGCGAGCTCCAAAATTAATAGGATAGTTAACTGGTCGGACGTAGCAAGAAGAATATTCATCAAAATTCAAGGTAAATATATATATATTGAAATATATTAACAGTGGAAACTTTATTAAATAAAGTTACGTACGTTTTTCAACTCATATAATATTCCATTCGTTTTAGTTAAATCACGAAATCCATCAGTCTTTTTTTACTAAAACTAACCTGTAATTATTACGTTCTGACTGATAAGGGGTGGGCCAAAATAATGGTATCAAAACCGCTAATATTGAAATTTGTTGAGTATTTATAAAAGATTAGTTACTGATAAAACACAATTCAAGTCCATAATTGGATCAAAGTTCAAAGTAAAACACAAGGTAGGAATGGGCGGAACGATGGCCACACCCCACTTAGAGGTTGCACCGTGTCAAAAACCTCGAAGTGTTGTAATGTTATCTCGCCCATTGCTACCTTATTTCTTTAATTTTTGGTGCTCCCATTCCTACTTCCTAATTGTTTATTAATTTTTTTTACAATTGTCTCATAGCATTTTTTGGTACTAAGTCTTGAGAGTGACTGGGCTTTAGGTCTATCCTTCTCGTAGTTTTCTTGGTACTAAATCTCGAGAGTGACTAGGCTGTAGGCCTATTCTTTTCGTTGCTTTTCTCAAAGCTATTTCTCGACATTTCCTAGTTTTTGGTTGTATCTTTGCTATAGTTTTTATTCCATTTAGCCAGGGTGGCAGCCTTTTCTTTGGCTGGATTAATGGTTAAGACTTGTTTCGCATATTCAGATTTACTGCTTCTCACTTTATCTCTATTCTTGCAGTAATGACTTTTCAAGGTTATCAACATAAGATTTTCTCATTTTCTCTCGTTTTGTTTTATTGAAAGGCATATTTTAAAAATTGCACTGTTTCAAAACAACATTAGCTGTCAATAGATCACACTTAGCTGGAAAATAATGCAAAGGTAAATTATACAACTTATCGCTCTTGTTTTCAGTCCAGAGCGCTCGAGCAAAGCCGTATCAGACTTCAGCAGTGGTAGCGTTTGTCCTCACGTAAGCAGATTCACGTCTTAGGCACTGACTGCTATGATAGAATTGCTTTGTCCAACACAGAACTCTCGAGCCAGATGTAGCCAAGGTAGCGTAAATCAATCATATGCATTTAGATTTGCATAAGGCGAATGTAGGAGAGAGATCTATGCCCTTCCAACAACATTAGTCAGTTAGTCAGTCGGATAGAAAAATCTGTGGTTTTGTGAAATTTTTTCTCAAGCACTTTTGTGGCTTGTTATTCTGCATTTGGTTTGTTTACTACTCAGCAGTGTGTGTAAAATGCTTATAAAGTTTTGTTTACATGCTGTTTGCAGTGTGATTGAGATATTAATTTGTATTGCACATCTGGCCCATTCCTACTCTAAATGCCACCGTACTTATGAAAACTACTAACGTACAAAAACGATATTGAAGGAATATTTAAAACTTATAATGATTAGAATGCGTTGATTCATCAGTTGGGTTCCTTCACTATTAGCAAAATATTCGCCCTTAGTCCCAGTAATTTTGAACTGATACACTAGAGAAAAGGCAGACAGACAATAGAGATCACAGCCAAATATTTGCCTACACTAATCGACTAGTGAAATTTGTCAATCTCTGTTATAATTCACCAATGATTCCAAATTGTGGAGGGCGATTTGGGCGGTAACGGGGCGTGAATCCTCAGACTTACAGATACATGGTAGCCACGCCCGGCCCAAGAATAGAGTATAACTTAGTAAGTATATGGTAACTTATATGAACTGTCTGTGTGTTTGAATGAGAAGAATATATATATTTTTAAATACTATGACCTGGAGTTATTTCAATTTTGGAATATTCTGCGTATATGCAAGCTAATAAATGACCACAAGGAGATACATGCCTGGGCGTAAATCAATGTTAAAATTACTGAAGAAATCAGGCAGAATTATTAGTAACATAAATTACAGTATTAAATTTGAAGAATAAATAAATATGTACAATCATGTTTTTTTTTTTAATTTTACTAAATTATGTTATTAAACAACTTCAACTTAAGATCTATAACAAAAGAATTCGAACTGTTATTAGAGCATGTACATATTTATAAACATAATATAAAGTGTAAATATGTACGGAGTTACTCACTGTACATGTGTATTAATAAATCACATCAGTCACATAGTGTAATGCATACAATCAACTACCTGTGGAATAAATAAACATTTTCGTGGAAGAGAATACATCTTTATAATCTCGTATTAAAACCAATTACCTGTCATGATTTTAGTGCTGTAACAACCAATAAGATGCTACAACAAGGAAAGTAAGGTATGTGTACGTGTGTGTGTTCTTTCTCCGCTCTGTTCCAAACCGTATAGGAGGATGACAAATAAATTATTACATACAAAGAATGAAAAGCACATTTACACACAACCTGTAACGTTCTACAGCAATAAACATCACCAGAGGAGAAAAGAAAACGGTTATAAAAGTCTTATCGACAAGGAGAACGATTTCCTTGTGTGCCAGCGTAGGTTTTGTTTGTTTAGTCGTTCAATGAGATAACTGGAAATCATCTTACTCATTTTAGCGTCTCTCAGTGGGCAAGTGGTAAGTATAAGAACTTACAACATTAAAACCCGAGTTTCGATTCCCTGTGGTAGAAAATAGCGGAGATAGCCTATTGTGTAGTTTTGGGTTAAAAGAAACAAACACAGCCTAGTTTAGCTGAAAAATACGACGTGCAGTGTTTTTCTGAAGAAGTTCACGTTAACGAATGTTAATAATGTGTTATTTTTGTTTAAATCAAACACATCGGTAAATACATTTTCTTATTGTAAGATTAATTAATAAGGATCCCATTGCAAAGACATTCGCACTTAAATTGCTCTCTATAGTTAGCGTGCCGGTCTGCGGTTCTACAGGTCGGGTGTTCACGTTTAGTTACTGCACTTTGGGGGCTAGCTGCCTTCTTTCCTTCTAGTCTATCAGTTCAAAAGTATGGACGAATATCGCAGATATCTCTTCAGTAACTCTGTGGAAATATCCGAAAACAAAGAAATAATTATTTTTCCCCTCTAAGAGCTTATAACGCAAAAACTCAGGTTCCGATATTCGCGGTTGGTAGAGAATAGATAGCTCATTCTGTAGTTTTGTGCTGAGCAACAGACGAATAACCATTTTCTAATCCTGCAAACAGATAAATAATTGCGACTTAATTTTTACCCTAATGGGATAAAAAGTACAGAGATAAAATTAGATTCGAAATATTTGTACGTTTTCCATATAGAAAATATATAAATTGGAAATTTATAATCAAGCAAAGGATTCTTTGTATTATTTATAATGTTTTAATGATATCATTTGATCAAAATATAAGAAAAAGATATTAAGTTCATCAGGAAAAAGCACAGTTGGCACAGAGAAGAGATGATCTTGACCTAACACATTACTTTTTGTTGAATTTTCTATTTTTCTAACCAAACATTTAAAATCTGTAATCCTATAAACGTTCGGTGCATTTTCTTCTATTTATATGTGTCTTACGAAAACAATAATAAAAGCCAAAATAGAAAAGAAAACGAAACATGTTTTCAAATATATTTCTGTAAGTATACGTAAAAAAAGAGAAACTTAAACCTGAACAATCATTAATATAATTAGTGAAGCTTTATAAAACGTTTTCAAAATATTACAGTAGGCAGTGAAAGGTATAATTATAACTTTTTAATTTGTTTGTAATGCCCATTTTTGATATGGATTTGTATTTTTTTTTAAATATCGTAGACTTATTGGGTAAAATGTGAAAATTTATAATGTTATGAAAATCCCTCTGCACGTAATTCAACACTATGAAATTCGAGTGGCAAATTAGATAAACTCCAGTTATTTTTATTGAGTACTGAATTTCATTTACTTCCCACGCCTGGCTGCATACTGTGAAAGGTATTAGGCATGAGACGTTGTGTGCTTTTGGAAGGTATTAGGCATGGGGCGTTGTACGCTTTTGGAAAGTATTAGGCATAAAACGTTTCGTACTTTTGGAAAGAATTAGACACTGAATGTTTTGCGCTTTGAGTACCCTTCTTGGATGCAAGAAATTTATTTCCACATATGAAGCTTGCAAATAGTGGTTACATCTACGCATTATTCTTTTCACCGATAATTCCTCTGTCAAGAAACATTTGATTATTCACTTACTGTAGTTCATATTCAGGTCTTCTTTCTCTGTTCGTTCTATATGTGAAACACTACTCGTTCTTAGCTGTTTGAAGGAAATTTAAATTGATGAAAAATATGATGGTGTTTGTGTTTTTCTTAGAGCAAAAACCACATCAGGCTATCTACTGTATCCACCGAGGGGAATCGAACCCCTGATTTTAGTAGTGTAAATCCGAAGACATACTGCTGTCCCAGCGGGGGGCAAGGTATGATGGAGTTGCAGTTATATTACGCTATATTTTCTTTACGTGCTAGCTTTAAAGTTCTTGTTATGCCTTGTTTAAGTAAATAAAACTACACATTCATAAACATTTATGTTTAATTATAATAGTTCACGTTATTAGCCATGAGTAGAAAGAATATTAATTTCTTATATGGGAATAATTACTAAATGTTTATACAATATGTGCGTGAGAGAGAGAGAGAGAGAGAGAGAGAGAGAGTACGTACCCAAAGTTATTTTTATTTTCTATCGGAAGGAATTTGTTTCAAATTAATAATATACTTATTTTTAAACGGATTAATTACTAGAGCTTAAAATGATAATCTGTGTTTATACTTTTACGCTCTCTTAAACGGCAGCATAAATAACTTTTAAAGAAACATACTTAACGTTGAACAACCATGGTAATTATACTTCTTTAATTGGACATCATATTTCAAATTAAAGCTCTAAGTCTTCCATTAAACTGTGTCGGAATAATTAAGAAAGATGTATGTTAATGTACTCAACAACTTATTTTAAGCAAAAATACATAAGGTTCATCGAGTGTATAAATATTATAGACATATTTACATTCTCGAGGAAAGATAATTATAAAATCAATGAAATGTTCATGGTTGTGAAATAAAAGCTAAGTCATGAATATGGCATAGTGCTTTGTTATTACAGCAAAATATAAACTGAAGATAATTATCTTGAATTAAGAGCAGCTTATTAAGTAAAGCACGATTTTGAAGCGAGTAAAAAACATGGATGCAATGTGAAACTTGTCATCGTGAGAGAGTTTCTATTGTATCCGAATAGGAAAAATACAGTAGATATTTCTAGCATGCACATATGTTTTATTAGAACCTTATATATTCTGTTTTTAAAAGTATATTAGTATATCAGTTTGTAACTACATTACAATAAAAATAGTTGGCATGTATCTAATTATGCGTCAAATCTTTTAAAACAATAACAGTAACTTCTTCCATGTTCCCTTTCGAGCTCTCACAGATTGACGACGTTTTCCAGTTGGAATAAAAATAGATAAATATTGCATCTTTTTTATGAACAACACGTTTCAAAACCTCTTTTCCACACAACTTCAATTTTAAAAGCCATGGAAGTAAAATGTGTTACTTATTTTCTTTCAGTTTTTTCGCAAACATTGTAGCCTTTAAGACGTTTTAATGACGTAATGGAGTGAAAAGTAAATTTTGAACTTGACTTTACTTTGACAAACCTGTGGAATGTTTTATTGATGATTCTGGTAAATACTTTGTATACGTGCGAAAGTAGCGCCTCCAACTAATTAAACCGAACTTTGAAACATGTGTAGTTACTTGTTTAGATGGCCTGGCATGACCAGGTGGATAAGGCGCTCGACTCACAATCTGAGGGTCGCGGGTTCGAATCCGCATACCTCCAAACATGCTGCCCTTTTAGCCTGGGGGCGTTATAAT
>NW_013665736.1:666011-670876 GCF_000517525.1 Limulus polyphemus | reverse complement strand
GCGCGAAATTCCAAAAACAAACAAACAAACTTGTTTAGATACTAAATGTGTTAAAAAATTAATATCGGGTTATTTATGTAAGCCATAAATCTAATACGAATAACATCTAAGGCTACTTATACAAGCCAGAAATCTAATACCAGTAATGTCTAAGGTTACTTATATAACCCATAAATCTAATAGAAGTAATGTCTAAGGTTACTTATATAACCCATAAATCTAATAGAAGTAATGTCTAAGGTTACTTATATAACCCATAAATCTAATACCAGTAATGTCTAAGGTTATTTATATAGACATCATTTAATACTAATAGCGTCTAGAATTAGTTTTTCTATAAATATGTATATATCAACCTATTTTATTAAAGGTATGCTATACTAACAATTATGGTGTGTACGTCTTTAACAAGCCGGCAAAGAATGATTACAATTATATGTGTCATAATATATTAGTATTAAGCCTATTACATTATTAATCTAGTCCCTTAGAGATTGTCAAGAATTAGAAAAAAAAGTCTATAATAATAGTATTCCAAAATATAATAGGCCTAATACTAATGTCTTATGACAAATATAGTTGTATACTATACTGTTTCGTATGTAGTAGGTTATCATTAAGATCCTAAAACATTGTTAACCAAATGTTAATTGCATGGTATTTATGAAATCTATCTGCTGTCTTTGATAATTCCATTTTGAAATAGCGTTGTAATTTCTAAATGTATAATTTCATGTCCAAAATTAAATACAATAATAAGAAAACGTAACATTAAATTTCTTGTGATTTGAACATTGATTTAAATGTTAAGTTTATTTCATATGTACCAGACAAATTTACTTGCTTTGGAAAAAAATCCCTGATAAGGCAGGGCTTAAGTTATATTTACAATAATCTTCTGACAACCAGCAGGATCCTAAATGGATTTTTCTTTCTAACCACCTGGCGGTGATAATCAGAAGTGAGAGAAGTAAAAATATCATTTTAAAATATTGTTTAATACATTTAATATCAATATTTACTTTGGCTGATGTCAGGAAAACACGTAAGCTC
Organism: Limulus polyphemus; assembly: GCF_000517525.1. Lineage (NCBI taxonomy): Eukaryota > Metazoa > Arthropoda > Merostomata > Xiphosura > Limulidae > Limulus > Limulus polyphemus. The sequence goes on along the minus strand of NW_013665736.1, from coordinate 669,823 downwards.
AAGAAATCTTAATATAAAACAATAAAAACCATGTAATCCGAGCGCTTTAGAAAGGTAGAAATTCCTTCTTCAAAGGCAATCTGGGAAGTGTGGTGTAACTGAATGAGTGATATATAAAGAGAGTTGAGTGACGTCAGGAAGGTCACCTGGACTTCTAGGAAGTGTTTTTGAATATTTTTTCAGTGTATTGTTGTAAGCGCAACACGGCCGGAAACGAAAATGTAATGTAAAATGTTTTGCTTTAGGAATGGTCAAAAAAAAACTATACTTATGTATTGTTAAAAAGTAAAATAAAGGTGACAAGAACAACCAGGGGAAACTTTAAAAGAAGGGTTTGTTTTTAATTATACTCAAAGCTAAAAAAAAGGGCTATCTGTGCTCTGCCCATCACGGGTGTCGAAACCCGGTTTCTAGAGTTGTAAGTCCGCAGACATACCCCTGTGCCACTGGGGGGGGGGCCTTTAAAAGAAATCATGTGTGTAATGCAGAATACTATTTACCTCATACAGTGTAAAAAATGCAATCACCAGTATGTAGGACATACCCAAACGATTCTTAGAAAACGTTTGAACAACCATAATTGCCCCCCAGTGGCACAGCTGTATGTCTGTGGACTTACAACGCTAGAACCGGGTTTCGATACCCATGGTGGACAGAGCACAGATAGCCCATTGTGTAGCTTTGTGCATAACTACAAAAAATAATAATATAACAATAAAACAAACAAACAACCATAATTCTTCTATTCAAATCGAAAAGTATATCCCTGTTGCTCAACACTTCAAACAACCCGGCCATTCTGTTAACGATGTTACTCTCATCGGCATTGAAATAGACTTTAAGACTAAAGCTGATAGAGAGATAATAGAAGTTTATTGGATTGCTGATCTAAATACTGTTCAACCTTGTGGAATAAATCTAGATCCTGGAATCAGTAATATCAGATAATTGGTCTATCAAAAAAGTAATTTGTATTTTTTTCATGTAGTGTGAACTCTCAATGTTTACCCCTAATCTTTCTAATACTTACTATTTATTTCTGGTAATTTGCCATGCCTGTCTTTAGAAATTGATCTATTTAAGATTTATTTTTCAGTCAATATCCATCTGTCACCTTTATTTCACTTTAACAACACTTAAGTATGGTTTTTTATTGACCACTTCTGAAACCAAACATCTCTAACACCTTTTAACATAGTGCTCTGGTTTCCGGCCGTATTGCACCGGAAATTAAACACAATTAAAACAGCACATTGAAAATCCCCTTTATATATCACACATTCAAATACATCACCAGTTTTTTTCTTACTGCTTGAGGTAGCAAGTTAAGTCAGAAAGAATCATTCAGTACCAAGAACCTTTAAAATACTATCATTAAGTCCGACAGTAAGCAGAAAATCCATCAATCAAGTGCGGGATGAAGAGAAATCCACATTTATGACCACCCTTGGTTTTATACCAAAATACTTTCCTATACGATGACGACCACCATCATTCCCAGTTTGACCATGAAGAAAAAAGGTCCACCTTTCGAAAGCGCTCTGGTGAAAGACAAGGCTTGCATCGTTTACTATTTACTTGGCCATGCCAGTCTTATCAATCTAATTAAGTAACATCAAATTAGAATCCTTGAGGGATATCGACAAAAAGAAATATATTACAATTAAATGTTTCATCTTTTGGAAAGTCTGCCTTTTAGAGTTGGTTAAGGATGAATATTTCATCACTCTTGTGTTTATACGTTTTTTTTTTCCTTAAAGAAAACTTTAACGTTGTTATAGGTAATCATGCGAATTGAGTTGACCGGCTATCTAAGTTTTGTTGGATTATGAAAAGCAAACCTTTGGCAAAGTTGTTTAAGATTTTGTTTATTATTCTGTATGGTGATTAAATCAGTTAATATCTAATCCAATTTCTATGTTTAAAATAAATATTACACTTACCGCTGCTTAATAACCCTGAAGGCGTTTGACTTTCATCAAGGTGGTCTGTGATTATCAGTAAAATACACAGATGGATTAAAATAGATGCAACCAAAATATGTATAAATGCGTAAATATCGCAAATTAAGAGACACCAACCACATTTATGCTTTGTTGTTCTCATTAATGTTTGTTATAATTTATCTATACTTTGTTAGCAAGTATTTGCTGTTTCTCAGGTGAAAAAAAGCGAACGTTTTGTTATAACGTCTTAAAAACGTATCATAGCATAATGTGATCTATATTAATTTTATAAAAACCCAAATCCGATGTGATTCCAAGTACCAAAACTGACTCACAGAAATAACACAGGTGTACTCTGAAGGTATGAAAACACATTTTCAGAAGCACTCTTTTTTTAGATAATTGTGACCAGGTGGTTAGGGTGTTCGTCCCACCAAACCTTTTCAGCCGTTGGGGCGTTACGATGTAACGGTTAATCCCACTATTCATTGGTAAAAGAGTAGCCCGAGAGTTGGCTTTCCTCTAGTTTTTCACTGCTAAATTAGTGACAGCTAGCGCAGATAGCCCTCATGTAGTTCGGTTACCCATTTTAATGTGTACAATATTATGTCAGCAATATAAATATTCTATAAGTCGGAAATATATTTGCAATAGGCATGATTGTCTTGTATATAAGCGTAATAAATAATTAAAACATTTTGGTTTATTACGTCTACATAACTTGGTCGGCTATGTCGTTATCCACAGGTTTATGAAGACAACAAACGAGAAAACGAAAATCGATTTATAAAGGAAAATATGTTTCAATTTTCTGATGGTTATTCAGAATTTGATAAACTTGTCTATCAATCATGTAATAAGATATTTTAAACCAGTCATATAATCGTTAAGAATAGTGTTGGTAATGCTTATGGGATAATATATTTTAGGGAGAACATACTACATATTTTGACAAAACATTGATCTGTATTCTTCAGACCAATTGTCCAAACATATAGTACGTCCTCCTCAAAATAAACCGTTCCGTTATGCTTATAAGACGCCGTTTGCCTATTTATTATTAAATTAGCGCAATATGCTTCCATGCTCAAGCTTATTGGATACTCTAATTTCATTAGAAGTTCCAAAAGGAAGGAGCTAGTTTTTGGGCGTAGAAATTTCCACTGATATCTAACAATAAATAAATAAGCTCTGGTTTCCACCAAGAACAGACAAAACAAATCGCTGTGCTACCTTAAGAATGAAACAATACCCCCCATCTGACTAATCTCAAACTGTTTCTTTAGTGACAATATATAGAATATTCCAAATTTAACAAACAGAAAACGTTATTGGTCAGAGACCAGAGGTATTGTAACACCGTTAAAAATAATTGAGTGAAATAAGAAACGAGAAAAAAAAAAAAGAACAACACAGTATCTTTACAAAAACAGTTTAAGGTTGAATGTGAAAAACATCAAATATTTGAACATAGATATACATGCTCTCACTAAAACCACTAAAATATCACCAGTATCCATATGTGCCGAATTTACTGGTTCTACTGCGTATTTGTATTTTATATTCATGGCAAAGTTATTATAGTTATCTGCCGTTGTCCCTAATTTTGAACTACTGATCATGGTAAAGACAGGGCAGCCATTTATCAACACCCTAATCATCCACCATCAAAGCTAGAGCTGTCCCTCTTTTAACGCTCTCACAGCTTAATTAAAGTGCGGGGAATATGCTGTGGTATTGAACGGATTCGAACCTGGCTTGCCTGCACCGAAATCCAGAGCTCTACTACTCGCCCTAGTTCTAGTGTTTGTTTGTTGTGAATTTCGCGCAAAGCTACACGAGAGCTATCTGCGCTAGCTGTCCTAA
>NW_013665736.1:657839-665795 GCF_000517525.1 Limulus polyphemus | reverse complement strand
AGTGGGATTGATCGTCGCATTATAACGCCCCCACGACTGAAAGGGCGAGCATGTTTGGTGTGACGGGGATTAAAACCCGCGACCTTCAGAGCGCCTTAACCACCTAGTCATGCCGAACTCGAGTTCTAGTGAGAATATATGTTTACACATTCTCAATTTTCACCCTCTTTCACACCCACATATTTATTGTTCGCTATTATGTAAATGATTTCTCACTGAATTAAAATATTGTTCGTTTTCCGTTTCCTTCCTTGTTTTATTAGTTCTAGCGTATATTATCATATTTCTGATTTGCGACCAGCTTGTTGGTTTTGTGTGCTTATTCTTAATACTGCATGTCTCTTTTAACTACAGAAAATCTAGTTGTTTTGGATGATGGAACAAGACACGACTAAATACGATTATCCAAAAACTTAATTAAAAGCAATTGTGTTTTATAGTCCGTCATCCTGCGATCCAGATTATATGACGTACGCAACTACATGTGTTTTCTACACGAAATCTAAGAGGGTCAAAGATTAATGTCCCTGCTACATTACCAGTGCTCTTCCCCAGTGTTAGCTCAAGCTTCAGAATCCATCCTGATGTATGGCATTAGTTACTGCTATTGTTGTTGTTGTTTCTTCTAAGTTTTGTATGAACTACCCCTTTTTCTTCATTTAGCTTTAGCATTGTTGATGGGACTTTTGACTTTTTTTGCGAAATAATTTTTCGGCAACTGACATTCTATCGTGATCACATTAGCTATATCTTGCTACCGTACATATCTAAGTTAACTTAGAAACTACGTTTTCTGACATTATTTTTCATACCTCTAGGGTCAATACAGCTTCTGCGCGTGTTATGTAGCTTTTTGCTGTGATATATGGCTTAGAAAAGTGATTATCGTTTCCAAAGTTTCGGTGAATCTTGACTGGACAAAGTTACAAAAAGTCTCATTATTCCAGTAGTTTTAAACGAATATCGTTTGTGAAACCTGCAATCGTCTTTAGTCAAAGTAAACAACATTCTATACAAAAGCCATAATCTATATACTTATTCTGGATTTAACACAAAAGTATTAACCATTAAAACCCCCACAGTTGAGGGAGACATCCAGAGTTAGCATATTCAAATATACATTTGAACATTAAAGAAATACGCCTTGTTTGTGTCTATTCTAATAGTTTAGCTTCAGCTACCAATCGAATCCCAAAATGAAAAAGAAAAAAGCTATTTAACTCTGACAATCCTTTCAATTTTCTTATTAAATGCAATTATAATTGGCTGTAAATCAATAGTTTGTTAGATTTTTACATAGTGGAAAATCAAGTAAAAAAATCGTACGAACGTTATATACAGTCGTTTTGTCGTCTTTACTAAACAGTTTTATTTTTTAGGGTTTGGTTGTGCTTCTTTTGTAAACTAGATGTACTTCCGTTGGGTTCTCAAAAGTGTTCTGTTTCAAGAGTACATAAAACCAAAATTAAGAGTAATAAATATTTTTATTTCTTGCTTTTGAAGTTCATATGTCATTCTGTGTTGTAGCCTACAGAGTACATAATTCTTCTCGTAATTCGTGGCATTCGCACGTTTTACTGGCGTCACGAAAGTACAAATTGCAACGTTAAGCGTCTTCGCAAGTTTAAGAGAAAGAACGAAAATTTAGCTACAAACGTTAAAGGGTGTTTATAATAAGTAGCATAGAAAACAATATTACACATTACATTAAGGATTTCTAAATTATTATTGTAAATTATTCAAGCAAAACGCATATACAATTAAACAAAACTTACCAGATATTGAATTGGAATAGAAACTAATTAGCTGTTTACCAATTAGAACAAAGATTCGGGCATTGATACAAATAATCTTTAAACGAGAATTAATGTAAGCTTTTAGTTATTATTATTATAATATAGCCTACGTATTTGGATTTTTACAAGTTTAAAGCCGAAAGGGAAGGTTTTAGTATGATGTAATTCGCTATCCGGTAGTAACTTCTCAAGATATAATGATGATATTTAAGTTTACACTTGAAAATGGAACACATAATAAAACGTTAATTGAATCGAGTTTAATTTATTCAGATGAATATTGGAGGCTAGCTGCTAATAAGCAAACAAAGTAAGAAGGTAAGAGATCGTAAGTGATCTAATATATTTCTTTAAAAATCCATTACCACGATCAATCTACAGTGAAAGATGCTATTCTCAAAGAAGTAAATAAATAAAAAATAAATTACAACAAAACACTCACAATAGAAAGGTATTGATTTTGACATTATTATACAGTTTAAACAATAAAACAGCTAATCTCAAAGAACCACATGGTTGTTAAAGTTTATATTCCACTACTAACAGGCTATAATATATTTTAATCACTTATAAAAACTAAGTAGGAACTATTTTATTCTGTAAGTAATTTCTTTAAAGTTTTACATATAAAATTTGTTTCATTGAGACAAATTTTCAAATGCCAGTAAATACAAAGCCTGACACAGATATGTATTAAAAAATTCGTATTCAAACTAATTGTTTATATCTTTGCAATACCTCTACACAGGTAGATCGTTTTTAGTTGTATTTACATCATAAATCTCTACCAGAAGCCAATTTATAGTTTTGAATAGTTTCATTGATCATTATTACTCAGAGTTTTATTTTCGTTCCTAAAGGAATGATTAATAATACTATTTTCAAAAACTACCATCCTTTTTTTTATGTATGATTAGTGTGATTATATGATTTTATATATTCTATGCTATATATGGTTAATTAGTATATATGATGTTTCTGTCTTCTGTATTTTTATCATACATGCTTAATTACCAGTGTTAAGGAATAGCTTTGAATTAAGATACATGTGTTGTTTTTTTATCTTTATTCGCAATTTATTTTATTGAAATTTGACTGTTTAGAAGTTCGATACAATTTATCATCACGAACCTTAGATCCAAATAAATATCAACGTTTCAAAATTCGGTTCCAACAACCCAAGAAATAATAACGAAGTTTTTCCTAGATTTAGAAACTAATTTAAGAATTTGGACATATAGTGTTCATAATTAATTGATTAAACCACCTACTTTGTCTCTAAGGCTCTATTACAATCAAAATGCGTCCTGGGCAAGAATTAGTTTGCCCACTGTTGTCTTACCTATCTTACTTTTAATGTGTCAAATTAAATTTCAATGATAATATGAACTTAATCTTGTAATCTTAACAAATAGGTTCTCGAACTTTCTAGAGTCATAATTCCACAAATAATAATAGTAATAGTTTAAGAAGAAATAATAATTCAATAACATTTTCAAATGAAAATTTTACTGAAATAAATATAACATTAAAGTTATACATTAACTAATCAGCTTAGTAAGCAATTAGTTATTTGAACCATTAACACCGATTTATTGAGTATGAAATGTGTGTTTACTTCAGGATTCTTATAATACAAATTATCATAACAAGCTACTGATATATCTTTCTTCAATTAAAACTAAGACAAGAAACTACTGTTGACATAAATTCTTTTCTCCTGTTATAACTTTGAAGTTTAATATAACACAGTGTTTTTGCTAATAATGGTGGTGCAGGTTATCTTGGAATCGAAAATAGTAGGTTCAAGAGAACATTTTCCAGCAATACCTAGGTGGTGGTTTGACTCCTGACATGAGGATAATTTAATCGAGTTCAATTAAAAACATCAATGAGTTATGTGTCATGCGAATCATTTCTTGCTTTTAATCAGTGGAATTAACTTTTGTGTGTTTTGATTAACGTTACACAAGTACATGTTATGTTATTTTGCGTTTCTGGCTTCTGTTTTGTTTCTAGAAATGACACATATTACCGCTTTTTGAGCTTGGTTGTACAAAAAAAAAAAAAATTCTTCGAAACATTTAAATAGTTTACCATAAACTATAACTGTTAAATTATAATTAGCAGTATATGTATACATTTTTAAAATTGATATATTATCCTAACATTTATTTCTAGTAACTATACAAAGTTTTCGATATATTTGTCTAAGTAACGTTTTAGTTAAGAAAAGCTGCAGTTTTTCAACTTGGCCACTGCTCTTATTTCATAATACAGTGAATAGAAGAGTCCTCTCGCCAGAGTTAAATACAATTATTCATTCAACATCTTATCTCAAAAACTACTTTAGCGACCTGTTTTATCATAAAGCATAATAAACCACTTGACTAATACGAAACTACCGAAGAGTCTGCTTTGTTTTACATCACATTTCCAACGATTCAGACCCACGCCCACGTGATCGTCAGTTATGTTTCCTGGTTTTCTTAGTACTTTTGTTTGGATTTTTAAAAAGTGCGTAGGTATTTTGTTAGTTTAGATCGATATTTTGTATGAGCATAATTTGTTTTTTAATTACGAAAACCTATGAGAAAAGCTGAACTTCTTTACAATCAGGTTATGAGTAGGTTTGAACAAACCTTAAGTATACATTGTAATATTCTTAATGAAACAGTGTTCCATTAAGATATTGTATATAAAGTTACATATATATAAAACTGTAGTTGTAGGTTTTTCAGCTCAAAGCTATCTACGCTCTGTCCATCGCGGGGAATCAAACTCCGGATTTCTGCATTGTAAGTCCGAAAACGTACTACTGACACATCAGGGGAAAATTTAATAAGCAACGAACAACAAAATTTTAAATTGTTCAGTGATGATAGGTTTCTAGAAATAATTATCAACAAGTAATTATTATAAGGAAATGCAATTTTTTTGTTTTGTAGTTGTCCATAGCTAAGCTTAACTTGCCGAAAGATTTTGAAAGTAATTGTTGTTCTGTTAAACACTGAAATACCCCTTGTAAAATAATTAAGAATAATCATCAAATTCACATTAATCATAAGCGCACATACGTAAACATTAAAATATCAAAACTTACTAAATAAACGAAATATATCAAAGCAGCGATGCATTACTATGGATTTAATTCAAATAGGTTTGTGAAAACTCTTTTATTGAGTTTTGAAGTCACAAAATGTCAACAGTGGTGATTAATTTGCAAATCAAAAGCAACCGATTGCCACAATTCCAAATTTTAAAATATTTCTATACAATATTTGATTTGATTTTTAAAAATTGAGATACAACTGAAAAATGAAGCACTTTAAAATAAATTTAATCTTGTTTCCGAATAACATAAAAAGCGCAGCATAACATGTAGCTGAAAAAATTACATGAATAATACAGTTTCTAGAATGTTCTTCGTAAGCAATTTAAGTATAATATGAATATATTCCCTTGGCGCTAAGGATTCTTCAGTTCCCTGATCTTTGATTTCATTCGAACATAATTAAACTGACCGTCCATTTTGTGTAGTTAAAAGACACACTATTCTTTGAAGACATAAAATAAGTATATAATAGAAAGGTATGAAAACTAGCAAAGTGGAACAAAATGCTTTCTGATAAAATAACTTTATTTTTCGTTTCTTTTGACCCATGAAGCTTTAAAATTAGAAGAATCTCAGCTCTCTATCTATCTTTTATATATACAATTTAGTCTTAAGGATGCTGATATGATGTCATCTCCTGACTACTATCTAAGTATATAACTTGTAAATGAAAAGAAATTTAAAGATGCTCTTCTGCCGGCATCATTCTATACAATATGTAAAATAACAAATACACTCTTTAGTGTAACTTCCACAAAAGTTTTTGATGCTAGAAAAAAAAAGCTTCAAAAATTAGTTAATTCCCCATTACCAGTACTCATTACAATGGTACAGAATTATTATTAAACCATCCATAGAAGTATAGACCAACACTCGATGTTATTTACTGTTTTCAGTAACAAGAAATTATTAGAAAAACACCTTCATCATTATTAAGTCTGTTTTAGAGCGATTTGGGGAAATTCCCACTCATAAATAATAATGGACTAGAACATGTTTTGGTGAAAACCTTAACTCGCCAATAATTCTGGACTAGAACATGTTTCGGGGAAATTTCCTATAGTCAATACACCTACTCTAGAACACATTCTTGAAAACAAAACTCCTCTCACTAATAATTCTGTGCTAAAATATGTTTTGATGGGAATTTTCACTCACCAATAATCCTAGGCTAGAACATATTTTAGGAAAACCATCACTCATAAACAATCTTGGGCTAGAACATGTTTAGGGGAAAATCTCCTATCGTCAATACTCCTGTACTAAAACACATTTTGGGGAAATCATCCTCTCACCAATAATGCTGGGCTAACACTTGTTTTTGGGAAACCTTCACTCATCAATAATCCTGAGATTATAGACAAGTTTGGTGGAACATCTCCTATCATCAATAATCTTATGTTAGAATGGTTTGGGCAAAAAAAACTAACTAAAGTCATTAATAATCCTGGGAAAAACCAGAAACAAAACATCTGGACCAAACCAACTAAAAGTAATGGATGTAAATCTTATTATAATTTAGTTTCTACAAAATAAAATATGTTATGGACCCAGCGGCTCGTAATAAGGCTGCCATAGATTGAAAGGCTACAAAAACTAGCTTCATTGTTCGTTTTTATGTTGCCTGATAGCTATGCCTTTTAACCGTTAGGCCAACTCGCAAATGCTTTTGCTAAACAGAAAAGGTGATTGTTAGCAATAGTCATATAAATGAAAAGGTGAGATAACTCTTCTTTGTTCAGAACTGATTGTCCATTATTTTGATATTAAAATATTAAGAGAGCAACCAAACCATTTACCTACTATGGTATTTTTCTTCTTTTTTTTTTGCCAACTCAAAATAAATTAGAGATTTAACTATAGATGTGATTCTTACTTTTCACGTCGCCATGATGTTTATAAGTCCACCATTTTGTCTAATCACTCGCTGCTATCTGCTAGTGGAAGTGGATAAGTGTTCACTTCTATTAGTTTCACGAACTTTAGGAGCTAATCGTTTCGAAAATTAGCACACACAATCTGGTTTATGTCTTCTTTTTTACAGGAGTAAGTTATAAAACATTTACTATAACATGGCTGGTGAATACTACAAATGATAAAATGTTTAGAAAAAATAAATATAATCCACTAATATGGATTAAACCGCTAACAATTTAAAAAAACAACTAAAATGTAACAGATCTGGACCACATGAAAGGTTGGTTCACATTCGGAAGCTAATGTCTGGAGGAATGAAATCCAAAAGTACACCAAGAATAGAAAGATAAAAAATATTATCTCTAAAATATTTTGAAAAAAAAAGTGTAGAACTATATCAGTAGGCGAATCTATATAAATATAATAATACTGTCTATTGTCTGTTGTATGTCCATGTAACTACTTCGCAGGATGTGGATGTATCTTCACCCAAATTGGTATGGAGGTTTATTGGGTCTATGCAAATTTGCAGTTTCACATTTTGTGTTTTGCGGTTTTTATGGTCGTTTTTGCGTTTTTTACAATTACATATAAGGGAAGCAACTTTCATGTCCTAAGAAAATTTGTCATTAATGCTCCAGCTAGTTTTAAATAAATATATTAAATGGCTGTAATGTGTTAGTCTAAATTCCACACTGCATTCCTTTATTTTGATGGGACAGGCCTAGTGGCTAGCATGTCAGACTGCGTACCGAGAGTCTGGGATTCAAGACGTGATGTCACTGAACAGGATTTGCATTATAAACGTGGCATTCAATCTCGTTAGAAAGAGCTGGACAAAGTTCTTGTGGCGGAGGATACTGTAGACTGGTTGCTTTTCCTCTAGCCAATAGTTCAAAATTAGGGCAGAGCTCTAGGAATATCTGACCGGATAATGTAGCCCATATGTAGATGGCGTTAAGTTCAAATTGCAGATTCCGTTTTCTATAATGTGGCAAAGACTGGCTGTATTCTTCTGTTTTGTCAGCCTAGTTTTTCTTTGTTTGTTTTGAATTTCGCGCAAATCTACACGAGGGCTATCTCCGCTAGCCGTTCCTAATTTAACAGTGTAAGACTAGAGGGAAGGCA
>NW_013665736.1:607983-656855 GCF_000517525.1 Limulus polyphemus | reverse complement strand
CCTTCATTGGGCAACAAATGCATTGTTGCCTGATGAAGGCTCCGGTAAGAAGGCCGAAAGATCGAAATAAAAGTATTTTGACGTCGAGAAAAGTCCGTTTATAACTCTACATACGAAACAGAGTTGGTTGTTACTTCCGAACAATACATATTTAGGGTTAAGATTCTTTCAGAATTTCACGCAAAGCTACGCAAGGAATATTTGAACTAGTTCCTAATTTTGAACTGATAGCTTGGAGGAAAGACACCTAGTCAACAACTTGGACCACACTTGTCTAACAGAATATCGTGATTTGACCATTACTCTCATAGAGCATCAACGGCTCCAAACTGCGGAGAGAATTTATGCAACAATGGGTTGCGAACCATAAACCGTTGAATTCATAGTCCAGGCCTCGCCCGTCTGCCGGAATTAGTTATTTTAGAGCTATGAACTACTATGGCTACTTCCGAACTATTCACATTTAAGGTTAGAAGCTTGCGTCGTTACTTCTTAACAGTGTGTATTAAAGATGAGAATCAAACTAAGTCTGAGTCGGTGTTTGGTCGTTGTTGTTCGCAACCTGGGAGGGTCAGGTTCTATACAGACCTCTTCCTCCCTCCTTTACGGTTTTGGATGTTTACCGTCAAATGATATTCTAATATTAATAGATTAGGGCACACGTATGTACCCTATTCCTTCTTCCCTCGTTTCTGGGCCGTCTCCATGAATATTATACTGTAGCAGTTAGTGCTAATATGTCACTTCTCTTCATTTGGTCGTTTTACACTCGCAAACAGTTCCATTGACAAATCGTCACTTTATAACTTGATCACATTATCGAACGCGTGTTTGACATAAAATAACCTTTCTAAATACACTTTTGCTAATCTAATCTAAGCGATATATTTATTGTCTATTGTAGGTGGGCATTTTCTTATAATACGTATTGAGTGGTGATAGATACTCAGGATTATCATCATCATCATGTATGATATAACGATCTATGGAGGTTAATAAAATTATTCTTTTATAGATTTATATCAAAACACTTAAACGAGCAATCTAGGAGTCTGTCGTGGATTGGTTCTATATTTGCATACTTGTGCATGAACTTAATTTAAAGTTGGGAGCAGCCTACTGAACATTAACTTAAACATAGCACCATATCTCTTAAGGTACAATACCTAAAATATCGAACTAAGAATCGATGACAAATCAAGACATATGAATGACATATCCTAAGGCAATTTGTAGTATATCCTGTTCACTCTTGTTTTATGTATTGTTTTAAATAATAGATTTCGAAGAATTATTAAAATGTTCTTGTTCGCTATCATGCAACATAACACAGGAACAAAATTCTGCGTTCATACTCATAGAATAGACAAAAGAAAAATAGTAATATTTAATACGCAAAGTATAGACAAAAACCATAAAGAAAATAATTTCAGTTACAGATGTAGAAAATTTAAACGTTATCACAAAAAAGAAAAAAAAAGGTACTGAGGAGAATTCGTGAACAAAATAGGCACCTGAAATACAGTATAATATAATAGATGTACAATTAAACTTTATATCTATAGGTGTGCGTGTAATAGAAACATTTAAACCGGTTACTGGTATAACTACTTCAATTACTGATTACATTATTTGAAGAACTAAACATGTCTACCATAACATAACTCATAATATAACTATAACTGAGTTTTAGTAACAATACACAATGTCGAATGAATTGACCGTTGTTCCAGAATAATTAAGAAATCTAAAACTTTATTCTATGTCAGTACTCGTCAATTTTTTTCAAGCAAATCAGTTTTAAACTCCTATTTAAACTTAAACCGTAAGAACCTTTTTTATTAATGATTAATTTTTATATCTTACTTCTAAAAACCATTATAGCGTATATATGCTACTGCAAATGAACGAGTAGTCAAAAAAATAGTTTCTTAGTTCCATGAACAAACATGGAATGATGACAGTTCGATGCTATGTTTTATTTATTTTTATAATAACATGGAAAAAATAGGAAAATCAGCAACATTTGACAGAAATTTGAGACTAGAAAATCAGCTGTCAGTATATTTCTACAGGGAGTCTCAATAACACATAATCCATTACAGTTATTGATTTTAATTATCCAACATGTCTATGTACTTGCAGTGTTGAAAGATGTACTCAGAAATCTGACATCTTATTTTTTTATAGTAATTTCGTCAACTTAAAAAAAATATATATGGTTTCTGAAATGATTCAGAGAAATTGTAACAGTAAGTAACAATATAGAGCGTTAGTACATCAGAGCCTTGACTATTTTTTACGAAACGGATTACCAGGAACGCTATTTCTCCGTTCGTACTGTTGAAAAGTATTATAGATATTTGTACATATACGATAACTAAGAATAAAAGTCTTATTTGAGTTCTATAGGAATCTTCGGTTTGTGTTCAATAGAAGTATACTGTCGATGTTCGTGACACGATAAACGAGTCGACTGAAACTGTGTCCGTAAGACATTTATCATTAAATAATAATATTTAAACCTAGAATTATACAGTCAATCTTGATACGATAAACGAGTCGACTGAATCTGTGTCCTTAAGAGATTTATCATTAAATAATAATATTTAAACCTAGAATTATACAGTCAATCTTGATACGATAAACGAGTCGACTGAATCTGTGTCCGTAAGAGATTTATCATTAAATAATAATATCTAAACCTAGAAGTATACAGTCAATCTTGTTGCATGTTATAGAGAAGTTTACATTACCCTGCTAAAAAAAATATTCGATTTTACGGACGTTGAAAGCAGAACAAATCCGTTGAATGCGTAATCAATCCCAACTCACTCATAATATTTTAATTCTGTACTTTCTTCACACACTTTCACTATGATATATTATGTATTTTGATAGGGATTTTTGAAAATCTCACTCAAATAGTTTATTCCGTTTCATTTTTTATTCACAAGTTTAGAAGATGATTACGTTCTTTTCAAAGCTACTACTTCTTTCTTTTCCTCTTTTATTAAAATATGTGTATAATTCCAACTGTGCTTAATCATTTGACAGGTGAAGAGAGAATATATTTATTAGAATAACTTTATTTTTGACTTTCTTTCTCCAAGCTCGCTGACATGTTTTAAGGAGAAACGCAAACACAGTGTGTACACATTTCAGTTTAACAACTGTGTGAACTTGTGTGTAATAACTTTTATGTTGAAGCTCTGATACACACATCTCAGTCAATTTATACTGTACAGTGTATAAACATATTACGTACATTACTTGTGAATCGTTAATTTTCCGAGTACTACATTCATCAATATCGTCGGTCTTATGGGTGATATGTTTATGGTTTCAGGGATTTTGTCCTCTAAAGATTGATGAACAGTACATGAACAAGTTGAAATCTGTTGATGATGACTGTTTATCTAAGTTGAGATATATCCAAAATTTGTATTGGTACGTTGCCAACCCACTGCAAGTAGTGTCGTCGACAGCTCTGTTAACTACGTATAAGTGAATTCATGATGAACGTAAGTTGCTTTACATGTTTCCTGCTTTATTTTTAGATTTGACTCCTATCATCCTATCAACCATACAAACAACCATTCACTCATCTTTTAATTAATCAATTCGGCTTTCACTAAAGCAGTGACTCATCTGTCCCAAACCACAAATCAATTTACACTGTTTCTCACCCAGTTACCCACTAGCGCATTTACTCAGGAAAACCAGCAACTAGCATAATTCAATTTCAACTTTATCATTTCTCTTATCTGTGAACCTACCCAGCTATTCACTTTATCATTCCTCCATCTGGGAACATACCCAACTATTCACTTTATCATTTCTCTTATCTGTGAACATACCCAACTATTCACTTTATCATTTCTCCATCTCCGAATCAACCTAGCTAATCTCTAACATTTCTCCATCTCTAAACTTACCTAACTATTCACTTTATCATTTCTCTATCTCTAAACATATCTAGTTACTTATTTTATGGTTTCTCCATCTCTAAACTTACCTAACTATTCACTTTATCATTTCTCTATCTTTAAACATATCTAGTTACTTATTTTATAGTTTCTCTATCTCTAAACCTATCTAATGACTTACTTTATCGTTTCTCTATCTCTTAACCTATCTAGTTACTTATTTTATAATTTCTCTATCTCTAAACCTATCTAATGACTTACTTTATCGTTTCTCTATCTCTCAACCTATCTAGTTACTTATTTTATAATTTCTCTATCTCTAAACCTATCTAATGACTTACTTTATCGTTTCTCTATCTTTAAACATATCTAGTTACTTATTTTATAGTTTCTCTATCTCTAAACCTATCTAATGACTTACTTTATCGTTTCTCTATCTTTAAACATATCTAGTTACTTATTTTATAGTTTCTCTATCTCTAAACCTATCTAATGACTTACTTTATCGTTTCTCTATCTCTCAACCTATCTAGTTACTTATTTTATAATTTCTCTATCTCTAAACCTATCTAATGACTTACTTTATCGTTTCTCTATCTCTCAACCTATCTAGTTACTTATTTTATGGTTTCTCTATCTCTAAACCTATCAAATGACTTACTTTATCGTTTCTCTATCTCTCAACCTATCTAGTTACTTATTTTATGGTTTCTCTATCTCTAAACCTATCTAATGACTTACTTTATCGTTTCTCTATCTCTCAACCTATCTAGTTACTTATTTTGTGGTTTCTCTATCTCTAAACTTATCTAATGACTTACTTTATCGTTTCTCTATCTCTCAACCTATCTAGTTACTTATTTTATGGTTTCTCTATCTCTAAACTTATCTAATGACTTACTTTATCGTTTCTCTATCTCTCAACCTATCTAGTTACTTATTTTACGGTTTCTCTATCTCTAAACTTATCTAATGACTTACTTTATCGTTTCTCTATCTCTCAACCTATCTATTTACCTACTTTATCATTTCTCTATCTCTAAACCTACCTAAGCACTCCCTTTATAATTTCTCTATCTCTAAACATATCTAACTACTCACTTTATCATTTCGCTATCTCTGAACCTATCTAGATATTCACTTTATAATTTCTTTGTCCCTGCACTTATCTGACTGCTCACATACCCAATCAGCCCATTCAACCACATGCAGTCTTGCGGCAACAGCAGGCCACTGTATAAACTATGACATATTTTTCAATCTCCTATCTGTTGTTTTCAATTACCAATTCAATCAACATAGTATTAAATTTAAAGTAGTTCCACTTTTAATGTACCAAATCCACTAAGAAAAATGCATAATAACTTTGATTCTGTCATAGTAAATCTGAACTTAAACGTATGCTGTGATAAATACGAATACTACCCCAGAAAAGTCAATATCAAATCTGTTCGAAGAAATTCTACTTTCAAAACTTAAAGTTCTATAATTCACTTGAAAAGTATGTTTCAGTGTACGGTATACATCTTATTAAATGCTTTCAAAATTAACAAAGAAACTTTCGTTACAAGCGTCTATATTTCAGGTTACTAGGCTAATGCAACAGTCACTTGTGTTTACTGCAAAAATATCAGATGGTTGTTTTTCCGAATTACGCTGTTAAAAATTATCTTTGTTTCCAATATTTTCGCAAAGCTACACAAGGATTATCTGCCCAAGCCATCTATAATATTGAACGTATAGACTAGAGGGAAGTCAGCTAAACAACATCACCCACCTCAAACTCATGGGTTACTCCCATGATTCAAGTCCCATTTGACCGTCACTATTATAACACACCCACGACCCCAAAAAATGGAGTGCAGGTTTAAGGCGACAAAACGCAAACCTATGGACCCTACAGTCCGACAGAGTTGTAGTAAGTAGGTTTGTAGTCATTGTCACTTTTTATAGGACTATAATGTAATTTTTCTAACCTGATAATATCACTCGTGTGCTTCTTTACTTTTCAGCGCAAAGTTACACAATGGGGTATCTATACTGCTTGCAGTGTGAGATGGAACCCCCAATTTTAGCGATAACATCACCTGAAGTAGTGTTTTTCATTGGTGATTTCGAGCATGAGCTTCAACTACGTTTAAGCCATCTGTAAAAAACAAATTACACATTTAATATTAAAGTGTTAACAAGATCGTAAAATTGTTACCATTTAATATTAAAGTGTTAACAAGATCGTAAAAATGTTACACATTTATTATTAAAGTGTTAACAAGATCGTAAAATTGTTAATTTAGTATATATTGTTCTAAACACAAAAGAGCTCAAAACATTAAAATAAGAAAATACCGTAAATCAAAAAAAGTTTACTGTTATTTAGTTTGGTTCAAAACCTACAAAATCTTCATTGCTTTTCACTGTAATTTATTTTTTTATTATTTAGGGAGCATTATAAATACTTATGTTTTTAAAAGAAAAACTACTATTGTTATAAATAACACATTCAATTGAACTAAACTATGCATGCCTATTTAAATATATTTACACGTGGCTTGTGTATATATGGCTTATACATATATATTATTCATACCTTCGGTGTATAGGACGCAAGCAGATTTTGACATCAAATTTTGGGGGACAAAGTGCGTCTTATACACCAAAAAATAACGGTATATATATATATATATATCAAGTTTACATTTGATGCCCTTATTCTATTATGTAACACATGTTACATACTTGAAAAAACAACAACAAAAGTATTAATCATACACATAAAAGCATGGTTTTTTATTAATTGCTAGAAATTTAACTTACACATATTATATTTAAACAATTAAGATAATTCATTTTAAATTTTAATTACTCATTTATTTTCTTCTTGTATTATAGTGGAATCATTTGAAAGTCTCTTATTTTCAACAAACATTTTCTTGTTTAAATAATCCCAAAGTTTTGTCATTCTGTTATTTTATTCAAATAACAAAAACAAAAGTATTAATCATACACATAAAAGCATGGTTTTTTATTAATTGCTAGAAATTTAACTTACACATATTATATTTAAACAATTAAGATAATTCATTTTAAATTTTAATTACTCATTTATTTTCTTCTTGTATTATAGTGGAATCATTTGAAAGTCTCTTATTTTCAACAAACATTTTCTTGTTTAAATAATCCCAAAGTTTTGTCATTCTGTTATTTTATTCAAATAACGTCACATTAGGATATGTACAATATAGTATAATAATCTCAAAATGATATCTAAAGCCTCTCACGAATTTCACCAGAAATGGTGTTGAAGAAAGAGTTTACATAGAAAAGATTAAAATCATCTTATTAACATGTTATTTTCTCTGGTTAATGACATTATTATATTCCCTTTAAAAATAAGTAAAAATTTATATAGCTACTCTAAGAACCCTATTGCCATGGGCTTATATTGAAATCCCCGTTTCCAGGAAACGCCTCCGTTCAGGCAATACCTTCCTCACTTAATACCACATATTTCTGTGCGTAATAAAACATGCATAATGTGTCGAGCTAAACTTAGCCGTCGAGCGGGAAAACGTACAATCTCTTGTAATTCCTTCTACGAAACTTTTGTAAACTTTCAGGCTTCATAACCACACTTATTAGGGCTGAAAAAAATATCCAAAGCATTTATTTCTTTTCGTGTTAGTATCACTGGTTTTCTTACAAAAATCAAATAAACAAACTAGTTAGCAAAGCAATAAAGTAACGTGTTTTCATGTACATTTCAATCAATTTGCTTTTGGTTTCTAGTTTTAAACGTTAATGCTACTTTTATAACAGGCTTTGCGTAGTTGTAACATCCTATTTTAGAACCTTCAGGGTTTTCGTATGCTATTATCGTAGGAGAAGGATGTTAAATTATACAGAATGACCAAGATGTCATAGATAATCAGTAGGTAAGAAATACTAGAATATAAATCACGTTGTAGAGCGTGTTGAAATATTAACTAGCACCTTTTGTGCTCCAAAGGTATTAATTATTTCTCTCCAAATATACATTTTTGCTCAACTAATCAAGTTATGCAAAAATACCTGCGATAAATCAAAACTAAACACTAATTCCAACAATAAGAGTGATAAATATTTATGAATATGGACGTGTAAATGTTATATGGATATTTTCTACCACAAACTCATTATCTCATTTACTTTAACTTGAGCTCCTATTTGTAAACCTGCAAAAAAAATCTCTAATCAGGCTAATCCATCAACATTAAGAATCTCCTACTAGTAGCTTTCCATCAATGGGATATAATGCTTACAAAATACCGAAAAAACTATTTTTAAATAAGTTAAAATTTACCAACTCTCTATTTCTAGGCTAGGGTGTTAAAACAGCTATATACATAAAACAATTTTTAAATATTTACGTTTTACTAACTGTTCCTAGGCTAGGACGTTAAAACATACTATACAAATAGAACAGCTTTTAAGTAAGCTAAGGTTTACTAACTGTCTGCTTCTGAGATATGCTGTTTACAAATCATTCTAAAAGTATGTTCTGAACAACATATCCCAGAAACAGTGTTAAATACTAGAAATAGTAAATAAAAGTATATTAAATGTTAGTTGCTGAAATAGGACGTACAAAACATAAAAAAACTATATATATATGCAAACGAAGATTAATTAACAGTTGCTGAATATGCTGCTTGGGTCATTCTGAAAGAATAACTTCTAGACAAAGAAAGACCTACTCTCTGTCAATTATTTGGATATAACGTGTAGGTAGAACAAAACTACACAAGGTAAGGTCTTCTAACTTGGAACACACCGATAGAACAACAGTAGAAAAAGGAAATACAAATAAGCGCCATCTATTATGATGTGTTGTATCATAAAAATATTGAAGGAACTAAAATAAAGTTTAGATTCACTATTACAGTAAAACAACAAATGTATATGGATACTCGTTTCGACACTTTCACTTGCCCTCTTCAGTTTAACTTTTGAAAATAATTTTTTTTTACATTACTTTACGAGGTATTGTGTATCTACTTATCATTAAAGGAGAGAGCTGTTTCAATACTAAATTATCGAATGTGTTTTATACGCTCATCCCGTTATATATATTCAATATTTGAATTACTTTTGGAACTATTTAATCCTTTTCTTCTTCCATTGCATAACTCAATAACAACTTACGCTTTTATTACATTTGTATCTACAATAACACAAATGCTCATTGCAGATGTCTACTTTACTAGTTATGTTTTACCCTTAAACATGATTATACTAGAAAATGGTCAATTACTATTTAAACAAGCTCTTTGAAACTGTATTTCATTGAAATGATGTAAGTTGCCTGTCATTTGCTTCTTATCTATGCACATATTTAGCTCACGTAGACTAAACGTTAGATTTACTTTTAAAATCAATAAGTTGTCAAGATCTCTTTAACTGTCTTCCCTTTTATGTCGTATTTTATCATATGATAGGTGACACCGATAAGTAATTATTTTAATGTTTTTTGTTTTCTACCCTCTTTAAGATGTGGGGTCATTATAATATGACGGTCAATCCCATTATTCGTTGCTAAAAGAGAAGCCCAAGAGTTGGCAGTAGTTGGAGTCGACTAGCTGCCTACTCTCTAATCTATCACTGATAAATTAAGGATGGCCCAAATAGCTCTCGAGTAGCTTTGCGCAAAATTCAAAACCAACCAACCAAACCTCCTGTAAGTTTTGTGTTTAACTCTCATTCAATGCTGAAGACCAACACATACAGCTCTGAGGGTTTAACTCTAGAATGCTTCAAACAAAATAATGCAACAGTGATTATCCACAAATACTAGTGCTTGAAACAGTTTCTCAAAACAGTTTAAGGCCAGGTGCAAATTGTTTCAATAGTGCCCAAGTCGGAGACTATAGAGTTTTAGACTTTTCGCACAAAGTTACACAAAAGGTTATCTGTGCATAGCCGTGCCTAATTCTGAACAAATAAGCTATATAGAGGAAAGACATCTACTCAACAACACTCACTGCCAACTCTTGAGTTTATCTCGTTTGAACGAATAGTGGGAATTGACTTATAACCACAATAGTGCAGAGCGCAATTTTGCGACAATGGACAGCGAAAAATATGCTCTCGGAGTTATAGTCCTGGCACGCTAACCACCAGGCCATGAGAAGAACATTTTGTAAATGCATACCTTACCAGACATTACAAGGCTAGGTGTAAATTTATTCACTCACGATTACTGACGGGTTAATGTGTTATTTCTGAAGCATTCCTTTAAACACAAACATTACAAATTGATCTTGTACATTTCGCAACTTATATTTCACAATATTAAAGATGGAAGAAAAACATTCTTAGAGAGTTAGCCGAAGAACATATTGCTTAGCGGGAATCATGTTCTATTTATTTTAATGGATTATAAAACTTATATTTCTTTGTGTCTGACATTTATGGTTTAAAAGTCTTTGAGAACCTCGGTGAGACAGTAGTAGGTCTATGGACTATAATGTTCGATTTCCCGCGGTGAAACGGCAGATAGCCCAGTGTGGTTTTTGCTCTAAAACAAAAATACAAATACAAAAAAAATAAAAGCCTTCGAAAGCACGTTATTCTAAATAGAAAATGTTATAATAGATTGATTAAGTAATCTAACTAATTACTTTTCATTAAACTCATGATAAATGTTAATTCTTGTATTTTTGTTCTTATTTGGATTACTGACTAGTAGTTTTGAAAACGACCCATTTCGTATTGATAGTTTCAAAAAGAAATCCTGTCTATGCTATGTAAGAGTTGGGTAGTTACACAAGACTATGATTAACTGTTATACTATTACGCTGCTGATGACTTTACTTCAGGGTACTAACAAGTCGTCATGAGATGGAAAAAAACATATCTTCCTCGATACCATTCAAATATGTAACTCTAACTAACCTCCAGACACAGATATGTGTCCTCTCTAAAACTTGTAAAATGTGATCTTTTCGCTCAGACTATTCTACTCCATCATAAACGGACACGCTCCATAGAGTCAAAGCTTCTGCTTTTGAACAGAGTCGCATCCTTGTCACGTTAACGATCTTTCATACCTGGAGGCCAAATGATAACGTTACATCACAAGTTCGCGTACCATTAATCAGTGTGGGCTCCTAGCGGTAGCCTTTTTTGAAATCATAAAGTCGAGACAAAAAATGAAGCGACAAATGAATTATGCCTTTTTACTATTTACTAGCCTATATAAAAAGTAAAGAGGGTAAAATTAAATTAAGGAGAAAATATAACACTTTTAGAGTATTTATAATTACATAAATGTAAACGAAATATTTTTATACGTAGACTAATGCAAAAATGTAACAGTCACAAAACATACTGAATAACATTGCAGGTCTGTAAATTATATTTCCTTAATGATAAATCAATTTACCTTATATCTCAGTTGTGAGTAGCGTGGTCAAATTTAAGATAGAAATAAGTCTAGGAAAATCTGTATATTTATTTATATATCACATAGGACTAAATCATTAAGAAATAAAGATGAATGATTACACAGGCCTGTGAATTTCAAATTCATAAAAGTTGCTTTGGTTTTGATGACGGATTTTCCATAATTCAGCTACGCAGATTTCAATAGTAATATTAATTTTTTTTTCAATCACGTAAGGAATTTTTACAAATCCGGAAAAAAGGAAAAAAATGTTACTTAGATCAAATTATTATTTCGTTTATCACAATTATTATTATGTTTGTTAACAAATAAACTGAAGAAAAAGGAATAACATTGATGTCAAATGAATATGCATCCTCATTCATCCTGAATTTTTTTGTGTGTGAAATCTACGTCTCAAAACTATGTGCTGTGGTCTTTCTTTTATGTATGCGTTATGACGTCTTGTAAAAAATCTGTACATATTGAGAAAAATGGATATCACTTTCGGATTCAGCTTACAGGAATTACTATAGAACATGTAAACATTTCAAGACAATAAAAGCATCGCAGGCCTTTGTTATTAGTATTCCTTTTTTATTATATACAACAAACAAGAAATTCATTTTGATCTTTTGTTTGTTTGTAGTTAAGCACGAAGCTACACAATGGGCTATCTATCTGTACTGTGCCCACCGCGGGTATAAAAACCCGGTTTTTAGCGCTATAAATGTTCTGATTTATCGCTATGCCACTGGAGGGCTTATCTCTATATATCTGTCATCTATCACAATATAATTACAAAATGTAGAAGAATGTTATAATTTATATCATTAGTAGTATACCACAAGTACTATAGTTTCAGCGAAGAAACTCATCTTAGTTTTAGTTATTACAAAATGGCCAGGTGGTTAGGGCACTCGACTCACAATCTGCGGGTCGCGAGTTCGAATCCCCGTCCCGCCAAACATGCTCGCCCTTTCAGACGTGGGGGCGTTATAACGTGACGGTAGCCCAAGAGTTAGCGGTGGGTGGTGGTGGTGACTACCTGCCTTCCCACTGCTAAATTAGGGGTGGCTAGTACAGCTAGCCCTCGTGAAGCTTTGCGCGAAATTCATAACAAACCCAACAAACCAATTAAACAAATATCGCAATGAAAATGTAAGAAAACTGAGAATGAATGTTTTAAATTCATATTGATGTTAAATAAGTCGTTATTTTTGCTTAAATTATAAATGATATAACTGTTGAATTATTTATCGTCAATAATATTTAGCTGTGGCATAGCGGCTCATAGAATGGCTCCGAGTTTCTTTTTCCAAGTACAAACTTTTAACTCATAGCTCCTTCATCTCTTGACCGATTTGAGATATAATTACAGTTTTGAACTCGGGAGGTCAAATTCTTTCGAATGCTATATTTGACAGCGCCCAAGGTCTCATAGATTAATTTACTCTAATCCTGCATAAAATAATTTCAAGTGCCGCGACTATTGAGAATTCCCTGTTGTTCTTTATTTCACAGTTTTTCAATAGAAAACAGTTAAAATATAAATAATGTAGCACAGTAGCAAAAACAACAGAAAATGTTTTACAGTACATTAGATATGAATAGAAATGATGTAGCTAGCAGGGTATCTGTAGGTGGAATAAATATAAAAATGTTATCATATGATATGAATTAACATGTTCGTGTGATATGTCTGTATATGTTGTTGTGATAATCAATTCAGAAATTTGTTTGGTCTCCAAGGAAGACATAGACTTGCCAATTTTGCTTTAAAGGCGTCATTTATTTGGTACGTGTAAGAATCGCGTGGGAAACGTATTTTCCGTAGCGCCTCACAACGGCGCGCAAAGCTGTCATTGGTCAACTCAAGCCTAATTTTTTATTTTTCAGAATGTTCTAGCAGAGTTAAGCCTTCTGCACGTAGCCATACTTAATTTTGAAATGATAGACTGTAGTCAACAGCAACAACCACCAAATTTTGTCTGATGGAATATGGAGGCCCACGGCCCCAAAGTATGGAGCTCGAACAATGAATTTTTTGATTTATAGTCTCGTATTCTATATACCAGAACACGTCCGACCTAAGCCTTCCTTACTTTTCTATTTTAGCATGCATGCTTTGAGCTCAGGATTTTATCATTATACATTATTACTATTTTTTATAATGAAAGTTTATCTGAAGAGCTAAAAACAGGCCGTAATTACCATAGACCAGTTAAGGAGCTGTACAGATATATTATACATATTAACCAATATTGTTGATGAAAGTGTGCAACCACCTAAACAATAGAAGATCAACACACTCACACGAGGATATGAAACCACCTAAACAATGTAAGATCAGCACACCTATACGAGGATATGAAACCACTTGAACAATGGAATATCAGCACAGCCATACGAGGATATGAAACCTCCTAAACAATGAAAGATCAGCATATCCATACGAAAGTACAAAGCCACTTAAACAATGGAAGATCAGCACATCCATATGGAGGTATAAAATTACATAAATAACACCCCATCAGAAATAGGACTGTAACTATAATTGTAAAATTTTGAACAGTGGTCAACAAGGGACTTCTCTTTCCATAACCAGAAAGATATTACTAACAAAGTACACATATTCACATAAAATATGTACAATATTGGTAAGGAAAAGACAAATTGAATGAAATTACATCTTGCATGTGAGAGATGAAACACTGGATCTATATATTTGGTGTACTTGAACAATTTGATCAAGCCATTGGAGATGTGTCACCATACACCAGGCGATAAAGACTTTCCAGCATTGTACAGAGAATTAACAAAATTGCTCTATTTTTGGATTTATGGGTGTCACATGTTTCTCACAAAGTGCAAAGTCCAACAAAGATTACTTCTAACTACTTTAAGGAGAACTTAAGGTAAAATTCTTCCAATGTTTCATTAGAATGTCAGAAAAGTGGTTGAGGATACTTAAGACATTATATACGCTTTGATTTTAAGCATGTAATATCGGTGTTAGTTTATATTTGCTGTACATGTGAAGTGAAATGTTACAAACTACCTGATATTAAGCCACCTTTACCAACTAATTTACATGAGTAAGCGAATGACCAATCATTTGCGTTTCAAATCATATTGCGGATACCAGATGTCTGTTTTACACAGCAATGAAATAGGGGAGGGGGTTACTGACAATATTTTATAATAGTGGTTTTTACCTTATCGTAGAAAAAATATGAATTCCAACAATCCCTTGTTTTGTGCAGTGTAGTTAATCAAGTAACTGTCTCCATTGATTCAATCTTGCATTATGCCAAATAAAACTGTTTCTTTAATCTTTCACTATACACCAAACATTATTATTTAAAAATAAAGCAAAGCTAAGCTATTTAAATACACACATTTATCCTAATATCAAGATTTGTATGTGTTTTCACTTCAATACGAGTCTAGTTTTTATGAACATTTGAAGATATATCATTCCAGTATTTAACACTTCTAGAGTAACATAAAACTACACGTTTGGGTCTCGTTTGAAAACCATAAAAATTACACTTTCCTTATTTATCAGTAAGAATATATAGATTAAACCATCAGATATCTCTCCGTTTAATCAAGGAAAACTAAAAATTTCAGATTCAGTGAAACAAGATTCAATGAATCGTAATGAACCTATACACGCAGCGGCCAAAATCATTCTGTTGTGTATTTATCTTTCGTAGGATTAAAACATTATTCTTGATTCATAAATTTATCGATTCAGTTCTGCAGCTGTTTAATAAATACCTATCAATAAAAAAAATCTATTTCAAAGTTTTCTTAAGCTGTAACAAAAATGTCCATTTTATATAAAAGCTAATCAATAATAATGACGCCTACCAAACTCGCTTGTAAGCTGACAATGCGATCATTTCACTATTCAGAAAATAAGAAACATATATATTTTTTCCGTATATACAATTTTGTATTTAATAAATATAAAAAAGTGCAATTATAGGCGGATCCCTTAAGGAAAACAAGACATCCTGGAGCAGCTCTGTGTTTGGCAATCAGCAAATTGCCCGCACTACTTTCGGATATGATTGTTTATGACGAGTTCTACCTACACACTCCTTTTACTGAATAAGAAATATTTTATCTGCATATTGAATGTATTAAAAATCTTCGAAGACAAGTTTTTATTATATCAGGAAAAGGCAATATAAATGTAAAATCAAAATCTTGATGGCTAGACTAAAATATCTGTTTTATTAAACACGAATAAATTGAGCCTTGGAGTAACTACATTGTAAGAAAAAGGATATGTATTTTATATTTGACGGAATAACTGATCAAGATAATTGTTCCAATGTGTTTGTTGTTTTCTGGAACAACTTGTTTATAAGGTGAAGTTGAATGGTAAGCTTAACCAACGAATAAAATACCCTAGTGAGAAAAAAATTAGCCCTGGAAATATAGCAGTCTGAAAAAGTCTGGAAACAATAATGTTGAAATCATTTTTGCTCATCAAAAGTTGAAAAAAAAACAAACTAGAAGAAAATCTAGCACAAAAAGTATTTTAGAAGCTTCTTCGACATACATCATATGTGTTTGTAAACAAAACTTTCAATGAGCAGAATGTCGAACACTATATTAAATTCCAAATGACTTTATCATATGTTAGAAGCTGGGTGTGGCCAAGTGGGTAGCGTGCCTGGACAGTGAAGTCAAGGGTTTATGGTACGGGATTGACTGGCGCAAAAAAAGTGCTTGTACTTATGGGCCGTGGGTGCGCTATATATGTACATAAGTGACGGTCCAATCATACTAATCGACAGACAGATGTACTCAAAGCATTTGAAGTGGGTGCTGTTGACTAGTTTCCCTCTTTCTAGCATATCAGTTCAATGTTGGGAAAGGCTGTGCACAGATAGCCCTTTATATAGTTTTGCACAAAAAATCTGAAATAAAGAATTATCGTTTAATGACTCATGCTATTTATAGTAATAATTTTATGATACGGGATTGTAAAGTTCACTGAAAAGATTTTTGTTATAAGATTGTTGTCGTTGTTGCTTTAGCGTAAAGCTACACAATGGACTATTATGCGCTATGTCCCCCGCGGTCTGTTAAAACATGCATGACTCTACGTTTTGGGGAAGGAGTTAACTATTGGTAAACATAGGTAGTGAGCTAAAAACATATCTACGGCATGGTTGAGGCAAATGTCTCTGTGTGTCTTCTTTGTCAACATAAGTAATATCAAAGAATTTTGATATTAAGATACTTTTTTCTTCATTAATATATTGCTTTTGCATTAGTAGGTAGAAACTATTCTGTTAGAGAAAGTTTTACACATTAATTTGGTGGAAGAAGAAGACCAGTAGCGTAAGTATGCCCCCAGAGTCCCCACAATTGCGTGGGGGGGGGAGCTCGATCCAAAAGAATTGCCGACAAGGGGAAAAAATGTAAGGGCCCAATTACTTTTTATGCGGGGTGGCTATCTTTTGTAGTTACGCCACTGAAGAAGACGTATACTCTTTAAACTTTTAAGGAAAGCATTCTTGCTGTTTTGTTTTGAACAAACCGAATGAACGAGGGTTTTCGTTTTACATCTAGATCCTCCAAATTAATTCTGCCATGTTCTGAATAAGGCTCGTGGAAATAAGGTATGACTTTTACAAAGAATAATGCCTATTGAATGAACTTATTATATCTTAACAGGCAGCATGTCAAGTGAACATTATTTATGTTCGTAAATATAACCTATAACATGATATATATGTTCATTAAACTTTACTTAATTAAATTTACATGTAAGGAAATATTTGTGATTCTTGAAAAGACCACAAAATCCTGAAGTTAACTTGATCTAAACTCACTCACTGTGTATACAATCTTAAGATGATGGCTGCATTAACCAATTGAGGAAACTTTTATGTTAATGGGTTTCTCTAATAACTAATGTTTACAATCTATCAAATAAACCCGACTTTTTACTATACATTTGTTTTTCTTAACTGACATTCTCCCCTTCCTACCCCTTTTCCCCATTGTTTTCAATAGTACTCATCATGTTCCCAACCTTTTATCTCTTAACTATACTTTGCTTTTTCTGTGGCTTACATTTCCAAGGTTCACTTTTCATCTACGTCTTTCTTTCTTTATCTAATTTCTTACATTTTTTTTTCTTTTTGTATTTAGGAAAAGTACTTATTCTTCTTCGCTTTTACTGGACTTTAAGGTAGTTTCAATTTTCATTTTAAAGTATCGGCTAAGCCTTTAATCTATGCATACCCTTTTTTATTTTGTAATTCTGTAAGTTGATCCTGCTATAACATCATCATCATCAACAACAATGACAAAAAGAGATAGACAAGAGAGAGAAGAGTTTTCGTTCCGAGGAACTTTCAAACATAATTTATACTCTCTTGTTAAACAAGAATAAATAGCCATAAAGGAGTTTAAGAAAAAGGAAAACACAATACAACGTTTCGCCACCGTTAACAGGGCATCATGTGGTACATTACATAACACACTACTGGTAACAACATAAGTATATCTTTGACCTTAAAATTAAATATCAACCTACTGTTTGAATTTTATTTATTGAAGGTCTTGTTGTATTTAATGTGTATCACGATTGTGTTCACATCAGCCAATTCATATATTGATGTAGCGTACTTTTAAAATCCACACATTCTACACTGTAAATAATCTCATTTTTAAATTGCAGCTGGTTTAATTCATTTCTCAAACAAAGAATTCGACTTTTTTCCCTGCTAAAATTAAATTTACCCGCAATAAAAAGCTTACACATTTTTTTACCTTATTTCATATTAATTTAAGTGCATCCGATAATGCAGGTACATATATATTGATACCAGAATGCCTTTTTGTTTCTGCCCCCCAATGTCTTAGCGGCAAGCCTGAAGCTTAATAACGTTAAAATCGGATGTCGATACCCGTGGTGGGCACAGCACAGATAGCCTATTGTATAACTTAACTCCAACCAAACAACAAAAAAGTTTCTTTTTCTGAGATAGCTTTTAAGCGATCAACCATTTTTAACAACATAGATAGAAAAACTGTTCATTTTCACCAATGCAATTTCCAAATAACTTATTTTATTTCTTAGTTGAATTATAAATAACCTTTACTGTGGCCAAAAAATATTTATATCCTCTACTTTAGGCACTTAGATGAGTTAAAGTCTAATTCAAATAAAGTTAAGTATAAGCTTTTTTGTTTTAACAACATTATTTCCGCGGTGAACAGAGAGCAGGTAGCTCATTGTATAGGTGTGCGCTAACAGTATCAACAACTTTTGTTTTTAAACATAACATTAAAAATAGCTTGCTCTCTCTTTTTTCACTCTCATTAGTAAATTCAATGTTTAAAATTAATTTAGAAATATTGGTAACTACTCAACAATTTGTCGAGAAACAAAGCCGTTAAAAGTACCATCAACATAGCTGACAAACAACAACAACAACAAAGTCCTGAATTAATCAAACTTTTAATTTTGGTAATCAAGCATGTTCACGAATGGGATCTGAAAGACCAACAATACCTATTCCCCCAATCTGTTCTGTAGTTGAGAAATTAAACGTTTGTTGTGGTATATTAAGAGAAATAATGTTCTTGGCCATTCATCCTGAAGGAGATAAGAAAAATCGAAATCATTAGATTCATTAACCTGCACTATTTTTTTATAATATCACTGGAGTCATTCAAATCTTCAAAACCTTTATTAATATGAATGATAGATCAGAGAAGCAGGGAGGGGTGGTATGCTTTGGACGTGACAGCTTTGTGAGGGAGACTTTTGCAATGGAAACTATGCTGCGTGGCTATTGTGAAGGTGCGCGTTCGTCGTATAAAGCTTGAGCGGACGCGGCATCATGTACTGTGACATTGTGGTGAGACTCAAAGTCGTTTTAATATAACGACCTTAACTTTCTGTATGTGTACATGAATCTGTAGTGCACAATCATTGACAACCTTTCCAAACATTTGAAATGAAGGATGATGTTTATCTTTGAACCATTCAGATTGACCGCAGCCTGGGCAATCTGGTGACACTCTCCGTGTTACACCTTTATCAAAATGAATAATGTGTTATTATTTAGATCATTTGGGAGCGGTTGCAGCACGTAGCTTGTATGACACCTTATATAAGGGATTTTTATTATAGTATTTTTTAGACTTTTGGACCCTTCAAATATACAATGACCTGCTTACGAAAAACTCTGCCCATGCACCTCAAACATCGGTTTATGTACCAACTGATGCCATTATTAGAGTTTGATATTGTATGGCACGAAGGAGAATACATTGACGCTTATACAGTGAAATTATTGTTGTTCCAGGGGAGAGATTTTCGTATTTTTTGTTTTAAAATGTTTCATTTGTTATTGTCTACACCTTTATTATTGACGTTTTGGGTATATGACGCATACTGATAACATTTTCAAGCTACCTGACCTTGAAGATGACCTTAAATGACCTCAATGACGTTGTCATTGGGTAGGCCCACAACACCTCATTTCATACTACGAACAAGTATTTCTTATACTTCTCTGTTTCTGAATTATTTTCTAGTCAGTGGACTTCTGAATCACCAGATGTGTATGTAAAAAAAAATATAATCAAATTTGCAAACTGAAATGTGTAATACAACTATAGCCCCTTACCCTCGACAACACTTTATTTTAATTAAACAACAAGATCAAAATACAAGTACCATTGCATATATAGCAAACAAGGATACAAACTTCAGGACAGGGGTAGGATCTTATGTCAGTCTATCAGAGTAATAAATATGGGGCAAACTACAGAGTGGGAGTGGTTAACGTGTTTCAGCAGAACAGATAAGAAATTGTCCTGTGAGAAACTTTACAGTTTCTTTTGTGTGATCTATATACTTTTTCTTTAGACTGCATGTAAATTATGTATCTAATTAGGTGCTTCAGAATAGAGGGAAACTCGGGCAATTAGGCCTATTGTTAGAGGTGGTTATATAAAAAAATAATTTGTTCTTACAGTTAACATGTTAGCAGTTGTTTAAACTCTCTATTTTATTTCTATATTCTGTTTTATACCGGTTATAATAAAATATCTTGAGTATTGAAACTAATCCAGAACCATAAAGAACTACTAAAATTTAGATGCTTTTGTCAAAAAGAATGTAAAGAAACTCATTCTTAGATGTTTGTTTAAACAATGTTGTGCCCTGTAGCCACGTAAAGGTAAAAAAAGAATGTACTTATATGGTAATAGGACGACTGAACTTCCATTTTTATTTTTTTGATAGAGCAAAAGTTATTTTCAACAATAACTCCTTATTGCTAGTATTATACGCCGTCTTTTCTAGAACTTAATATGCAAAGATGCACGTTTTATTTTAGAAATAATTTTTAGTAAACATTTTTGGCCTTTCCGTAACTTATTGTTATATACTGGTGATACGATACAGAATATCTAGAAAACACTCTTAACACGACAATAACTATTTACTTCTGTTCACAAGCCTCCCTGTAGAATAATTAGAGCATGTTTCATTGGTAAAGCATCCTATATAGTTAGGTTGTATATATTAAATTTTATAAATAACAAGAAAAATAAACAACAACAATAGTTTGGTAACACATCACTTAGTTATTTGTACAAACTCATAATTAAAGATTTGAATTATCTGTTGTTGTTTTTTGTGTCAAAGCAGTTTTAAGAAAACGCAAAAAAATACATTTATAAATACTCTGCCTACAATATATCACTCTCAAATTTCCACAAATATTAATTCACAAAAAAAGTGTCAACATGTAATATTTGTAAAGATCCCAACAGTGGGCATGGGAAATAATATTTATGTCGTTCGCACGACTTTCTATCTCGTTACCACGAAATAACTTTCTGGTGCAAACGCTACAGTTATTCTTGTCGTGGGCACGACTTACTATTTCGTTCGCCTGAGATAACTACCTAGTAAACAGTGCATTTCTCAAAGAAGTAAATCAATAATTATCTGTTGAAAACTTTTTGATCCTGAATATAACGAAAATAATTTCGTCAATAATGGTTAGAAAATTTAAAACAAGTTGATATTTTCAAACTAATCAGTTTTTTAATATATGTATCACCGAGAGCATGTGTTTTTGTGTTGTTGTACAATCTGAAGTTCTAATATTTTACCGAGAGCATGTGTTTTTTGTGTTGTTGTACACTCTGGAGTTCTAATATTTTACCGAGAGCATGTGTTTTTTGTGTTGTTGTACAATCTGGAGTTCTAATATTGTTTCAACTTCCCTAACCTAAGATTAAGATACAATGTTTTGATCCCGCTATTAGTACCAAGGCGTCCTTCTTCAAATTTCTACACAAAAGAATGTGTTTTCACTCATATTTTATTATATGCAATGGCTGTCTCTCTGAGTTAACTCAAAATGATTCGATGGAATGTGGTTAATTTTGTCGTACTTATTGAGTGTCGTCCAACGTTTAAAGGAAGACGTGCAGTGGTACTAATTCGGTTATCGATTACAGAGTATGGATATTTCCAAATAACTGGGAATAAAAAAAAGAGTTGACGCAAAATGCAACCATATTTTACAAATAGATCTGTAAAAAAAAGTTTTTCTTTTTATCAAAACTATTAAATTTTCGAAAACACGTAAATTACTATAGGAGTGAAGTTTTACTGGAAAACTCACTAGCTTAGCGCATAGAGCACCGAATTGCAAGTTCGGGTTTGAAGTATTCCTAATTTACGAAGCATTTTTACGTGTTATCAATGGTGACATCTGAATGGTAACTACAAATACGTCGGAGAGAATAAGACACACCTCTAACTGTGACGTCACAAGTTAAGAGTATATTATCCAATGATCGTAACTTCTGGTTTAGAAAGTCTTCGTTACTCGTAAGTAGGGTTATGCACTGAGAAACGCCGCTAACAGTTAACCAACAATATTTTCAGTCTGAGACCAAGAGCAGCTAAGAGAAAGATTTTCACGGTAAGTTTGACCAACTACTGATAAATATCATATAATTATCATATAATAGTTACATAATAAAAAATATCACGCTCTCGTTTCAATGTATGTGTATATGGAATTACTACGTATAATACCTTATTTTCAACACTGCGAGATTACGAAAAGTTGCTAGGAAAAATGATAAAATGTAGCTTAATTTTGTTAACTTAAAACTCAAATAACTGTTAATATTAACATTCTAGCTAACACATTCTTCGGTTACTATGGCTTGATGCAGGAAATCTGTCACATTCATTACGTGGCAGCATTTCATACAAATCCCAGCAACCTCTTATGCCAAGCTTGTTTTTTTGCTTTACACTTTTTAATTAACAATTGGGTTATTATTTTACAACTTTGGGTATTATTTAAAAATTAGGTTAAACTTTTCTGTCTTCAATACTCATTTGTTCTTGTCTGGTTGCACACTGTCATTAGACCTACAGTATCTGCCGTTTCATAACAATATTATAGCCAACGTGCTGGTAATGATATGGGTTAAACTTTTCTGTCTTCAACACTCATTTGTTCTTGTCTGATTGCACACTGTCATTAGACTTACAGTATCTTCCGTTTCATAACAATATTATAGCCAACGTGCTGGTAATGGTATGGGTTAAACTTTTCTGTCTTCAACACTCATTTGTTCTTGTCTGATTGCACACTGTCATTAGACCTACAGTATCTTCCATTTCATAGCAATATTATAGCCAACGTGCTGGTAATGGTATGGGTTAAACTTTTCTGTCTTCAACACTCATTTGTTCTTGTCTGATTGCACACTGTCATTAGACCTACAGTATCTTCCGTTTCATAACAATATTATAGCCAACGTGCTGGTAATGGTATGAAAGGATACTTCTTGTTTAAATGGTTGAGACTTATAGGCACTGCATAAGAATAAGAATGATTTCATTATGTTAATACAGGTGAATAAAGTTACTTTAACACGATCTTTATCACTGTTTATTAAGTTTAAAACGTCAGATAATAATCCAACCTAAACTGACTTCGAAATGGAAATATGCCAATATATGGAAAGTTTTAGTTGCTTGAAACTCTTCTCAGAGTGATTTATTCGATTAAAATATTACCTACAGTGAGAAAGACATGTTATGTGACGTAAAAACATCAGCATCACTTATCACTCACAACGTAGCTTATATGATAGTATAGCTGTTTGAATATTACTGGTTTATATGGTGATATTTCTATGTAGCAGCATATACCTTCACTTGTTCATCAATTTTAATAGTCCGCTGGTTGTTTAATTCATATTAATGATGTAATAGAATGCTGTTCGTTTAATAATATTAATACTTTGGTAGTATGCAGCTCGTTTTATAGAACTATTTCTTAGTGGTACTCAGATCGCATATAATAGTAATGGCTTAGTAGTTTTAAATACGTATATATATATACATATATATATATATTGGTAATATTGGTCGGACAGAACCTAGTTCACATATATATATAATGGTTCCACTGTTTTAGTAGAATATAGTTCATAACCTGGTAATACATACTGCATATATTTGCATTACTGTTTTAATCATACATAGATCACACGACAGATCTACTGTTTTACTGATACGTACGTAACTGACACGACAGGAGTACTGTTTTAGTGATACGTAACTAATAAGATGGGACTATTGTTTTAGTGATAGATAACTGTTATGGTGAAACTACTGTTTTACTGATAGATAACTGTTACGGTGAAACTACTGTTTTAGTGATACGTAACTGTTACGGTGAAACTACTGTTTTAGTGATACGTAACTGTTACGGTGAAACTACTGTTTTAGTGATACGTAACTGACACAACAGGAGTACTGTTTTAGTGATACGTAACTGACATGACAGGAGTATTGTTTTAGTAATACGTAACTAATAAGATGGAACTATTGTTTTAGCGATAGATAACTGTTACGGTGGAACTACTGTTTTAGTGATAGATAACTGTTATGGTGAAACTACTGTTTTACTGATAGATAACTGTTACGGTGGAACTACTGTTTTAGTGATAGATAACTGTTATAGTGAAACTACTGTTTTACTGATAGATAACTGTTACGGTGAAATTACTGATTTAGGGATACGTAACTGTTACGGTGAAACTACTGTTTTACTGATACGTAACTGACACAACAGGAGTACTGTTTTAGTGATACGTAACTTACACGACAGGAGTACTGTTTTAGTAATACATAACTAATAAGATGGAGCTACCTACTGTTTTACATATATATATAGCTGATACGGTGAAACCACTGTTTTAGTACTACTTAACTGACACAACGGAACTATTGTTTTAGTGAACGTACCTGATACGTTTATCCCTTATCATTGGCTTAGGAATGACGTTTGGAAATTAGCAAGTGCTTCTACATTAGCCTCGTATACGTCCCAACGAGCTTGAATTTGTATTTGTCTTCATCTGGTTATGTTCGGGAGAAAGTACGAAGCAACCGATGTAGTCATGTGTTTATCTATGAGAACATGTGAACTACATGCTCTTATGAGCTTAAGTTATTGGGATTGTCAAACATTTCCCAATCCGTATTTAGTATTTGCAACCATAACTGTACCTTATGCGAAATTTGATCTAAACGCTAATAAACAAACCTCTAGGGGATCAGGTATAGCCGACCTTAATTTGAACTACTGATGAGAGGAAAGACAGTCAGTGAGTAGCACAAGTCGCCAAACGGGCTTTATTCGGCTTATTGAAACGAATAATGTTATTACCTGTCACTTTTATATCATATCTGCAGTGCAACTGCGGTAGCTATTAAGCGGAATTTGGACTCGAACCTGAGACCTTCCAGTTCGTAGCATAGCATGCTAATCTCTAGGCTAAACTTGGCTTTCCCCAAAAATAATGAAAATAAAACAACAGGATAAGACGTGAACATACATTTTTGTGAAAACCTTGCAATTAATGTAACCAGTATTAATATAGACTAATGTGGCGAGAAGACAATTTTACGATCTTGTTAACACTTTAATATTAAATGTGTAACATTTTTACGATCTTGTTAACACTTTAATATTAAATGTGTTTTTAAAGTATCCAATTTGAAAAATATTTCAAATGCGACTGTAGCTCTTTTTCCCCCAAAACTTTGTCTTCAAAATAAGGGTGCATCTTATATTCCGAAAAATACGGTAGCTGAATAATATTTGACATTCATATTGGAGAGTAAGAATGAAAAAAAAAAAGAACTTGATTTTGATTGAGTATCCTTAGGTGGTAAGTTAAATCCATAAATATAAGGCCAGCAACTGGAGGCAAATCCATTTGTTTCAGTCGAAGCAAACATTTTTTCCTATATATTTTATTTCCAGCCCACAGGGCTGGCTAGTTAGCAGATACTTATGCCCTCTCTTCGGTCCTGAGGTAAAACTGGAGAGTATAGTGGTTAAGGATAATAGATGAGGAGATGTAATGAAGCAAATATTTTATTGTTTTTAGTGTTATTTCATTACTGTCTCAGTATAGAAATTGGCAGGTCAGTAAGAAACTGTGGTATGGATAGGTAGGTGCATGAAAGAAGAAAATAAATTCATTAGGTGTTATATTGTGGTGGAATGTTGTAAATTTGCATGTTTTGATGTACAGTTTTTTACTCACTACTAATAACTTTAGGTGTTTGAATAACATGTGACTATACTGTCTCAATTAATTATTTATTCTGATCTGGTAATTTATATGTGGATTTTTTTTTTCCTTACAAAAACTTGTAATTTCAGTGAAGAAATGAAAAACAAACCGTGAATGGCGTAGAGGCATAATCTACTCTTTGATTCGCTACTCCCTATACAGTATGGTTATATGTTATTCAAACGTCTAAATATTTTAGGTTATTAATGGTGAGTAAAGGAATATACCTTAAAATCTACAAACTAAACAGCTTGGCTGAGTCGTGAGCAGTAATACACGTAATTTGGAGTCATATTCCACAATCATATATTGATAAACTTACGGTAGTATAAAACAAGGCGCACTGCTCTGTTTAAAGTGTCCCCTAGTATAAGTCTACGGATTCCCCGCGGTGGACAAAGCAGATAGCCAAATGTGGTTTTGCTATAAATGTAACAAACAAACTGTTTAAAGTAAATACAAAATACTTGTATATTGTACAATTCATTCGATATCCTTTCGTATTTAATATAGTAATACATTCAACTGATGATAAGTCGTCCAGATTGTTGAAAGTACTTATTATTTGTATATATAATTCCTGTACGCGTGTCATCTGTGCGTTTCCATAATTATTTCTAATATTGTATGCGATCAAGACTGACCTCACAACGAAGTATAGTGCCAGAAAATAGTAAGTAATAACGATCATATATACTGAGCAAGATCAAATTATATAAGTAGCTATAAGGGCAATACAGGACCTGGAACACTGTGTGACTAATCTTTGTATATACATAGTCATAATAATAAATTACTCGCGTCACGCGTGTTTAAACAAAAACTCTATTTATCCAAAATCAGGAAAAAAATATATAATGCTAACAATCACAAGATTTCACTGTAGTTATGGTGAAGAAGTAATACTGAAAGTTTTACAGAATTTAAATAAGAGAAGAAATGTTTCTTGTATGTTGTTATATCTTCAGGTATAAGATATTACTGTATTTTAACCTCTGCATTGCGGCAGCACTGTTTATTGTTTATGCGCAATATTTTAATTTGAAACTGTTGATATTATGATGTGGTTTTTCTATAAAATTATAAAGCTTCTAAAATAGGTAGCTTATGATTTCGCTCTGAAATCTTCTGTTCTTTGACTTTATATTCATTAATTTTTAATGGCATACAAAAATTGCTAGCGCGACATTTTTAGGCCTATTGCTCTCAGTTATCTAACTTATTCATATTGATATATGTACATGCACCACACTTTATAGCCATCCAGTATCCAAAAGTAGTTTTTGATAAATATTTGAGGTTCTACAACATTTACCGTTTTGATTTTTTTTTAAATTTATCATGGCTAAACAGCGATATGTAGCTACAGAACTAAAGCATTGACTGTCGGCGAAGTTCCAAGATTTAACACGTATTGAATAAAAGTGTCCAATGAGTTGCAAAGTGATGCTTAAGTTTGCAGTTTCCTATATCATGATTAATTGAATTGCGTTATTAGTCAGATTTCTGTTCATTTGTTCAGTAATCCTTGTTTCCTAAATCTTATAATATGCTCTTTTGTCATTTTAGTAATAAAGAAAACTTAATCTAATTCTTTCGCAAATAAGAACTATCAGTTAAAAATTCTTCATATTCATCGTTTTTCTTGTCGTAATTTACGCTACTGACAATTCAAGTACAGTTAATATAAGTATGTTATTTTTTAATCACATAACTGTATAAAAACTCAATTTCGAAACAACCAATGGCCTCTTGTTCCAGATTTCATTGATTACTAATTCTCGCTTTTCTTTCCAACGAGCTCCCTTTTCTATATACGCACACGATAAATTATGTGAATAATCGTTTATTGAACTGGTTAACTTGGGATTTCTTCTTACTGCAAGTTTTTAAAGAGATGACCCTTTAGTTGCGTTGCGTTGGGGTCTACGTCATGATATCTATTTGTATGTGTGCGTTGCCCCGTAGAATCTACGACATATACTAACCTTATATCCCCGCACAGATGTATATGCCTTGGAATCGTATATATAATGCATCCCAAGAAAATCCACTAGTTTTCTAGTGGTTATATTATGTGTTGTCATGTGACTACCACATATCAGCAGGATAATGTGCTTTCGCAAAAGTTTCTTGAACTTAAAGAAGTTTCCACCATGAATTCGTAATAATATATTCTGTCTAAGAAGGCCCGGCATGGCGAGGTGGTTAGAGCGGGTCGCGGGTTCGAATCTCCGTCGCACCAAACAAGCTCGCCCTTTCAACCGTGGGGGCGTTATAATTTGACGGTCAATCCCAATATTCTTTGGTAAAAGAGTAGCCCAGGAGTTGGCGGTGGGTGGTGATGACTAGCTGTCTTCCCTCTAGTCTTACACTAGCGCAGATAGCCCTCTTGTAACTTTGCGTGAAATTCATAACAAACAAACTGTCTAAGAAAACAAAGTACTTTATTAATTACTGTTAATTGTAATTAATTGGATCTTGTAATAACTTTAAAGAGAAGGACTGGATTATAACAAAGTTGTAAACTACACATTTTATTAAACGTTCTTGTAACAGCGATTTTTTATTTATAACGTATATGTGAGCATAAAATTTATTTATTTTCAGTTTTATACACAAATTAAATTTGATTCGAAATCCTGGTGGCAAGAAAACACAACCAGAGTGCAATTGCTTTTTTGGGGACAGATAAGCTTTGCTGCGCAGAATCTTCTACTAGCGACTTAATGCTACCAGAATAGAATCGTTACTTGAAGAAATCCATCGAATTCCATGAGAAATAGCTAGGTTGCTGAGTTTAAGCGTTCATAAGACAGTAAATATTACAACCAGGATCACTGTTTCTGATTCATTCACTGAACTCAATTGAGGTTTGTGATAATTTCTATACTTATCAGTTTAAATTTTTTATCATACAAAAAAGAAGAAAAAAAACAAACTATTTCGAAAGTCGACAGATTAAAGTGTATAACTGGAGGAATAACGTTGCACGACAAAATTTCTATCTGTAAGACCTCGACTACCTTGCAGAGTTGTGGCAACAGTTTCTTGTTTAATAGGACCTTTTCAAAAACCATTAATCTTGGCTTATCACCTTCGAAAGTATACTCTAATATGGATCGATTTCTGATTCAAGCGAAGAATTTTTTTTATCTATCAAGGGACAACCTTGCGGAATACTCAAAGGAGAGGCATATCAGGAAGCGATCGTAGTCTACTTTCTCTTAACCGAAGCTCCGGCGGAAACTGACAGCTTAGACGAAATTATGAAAGATGACAGAATAACTTTTCCCAATCTCAGAAATGTACTTGATGGAAAAAATGTTCTCTCTTGAAGAAGGTCTTGTCGAAGACGACACAGGAGATTTATCTAGATGTTGTGAAATTCTTCTTGATCTGTCGTATGCTGTGCTAAAGTTATCTTACATGCTGAGTAAACCGGCCGTTCACAAGTATCAGTGTCGAGTTCTTTTATATTAAACACGAGGCATGCGGTTTCTTTCTTGTTACTTTAACTTTTTTTCTAGGCATTTTCTGCTGGTAAAGAATATAAATGTTATGGTGTCGTAGTTATTTTGGTTTTCCTCAGCGATATCTTTCTGCTCAGATTTTCCAATTCAAAGCATTTTCAGACAGAAGTTTCGTATAGCCTCTGGAGATGAAACACTTTTTTTGCCATGTTATGTCGAATTTTTCTTCTTATCTTACATGCCGAATGAAAGTGTGACGCTCAAGATAAATCGAGAACGATTCGAAACTAGAAAATAGCTGATTTGTTAAAGTAATAAATGTTCCCTAAACTTATTTAATAATTTTTTGTAAATAACTTTTTATATGCAAAGTATGTGAAATAGTTACATAACGACATATTGGGTAGAAATAAATTAGTAGTAATTTTGAAATACGAAAGAGTAAGTTAGATTTTTTTTAATTTTTCACGAGGGCTATCTGTTCCTAAGTTTGAGTAAACAGACCAGAGGTAAAGCATCTTTCAATAGGACCCACCACAAAATCTGGAACAAGAGTTGTCTGACCGAATAGTATGATTTAGTCGCCACTCTTAGAATTTACACACGGCCCCTAAGTGCTGAGTATATATTTTTTTTAAATTTTGAGACAATGGAGTGCGAATAATAAATCCTCTGATTCACACTCTGGACATGCTAACCACTAAGCCATGTCCGGCCCCGGAACAGTAGGATATTTAAATAACTTCAATTACTTCTGTGAGCATTATTATTATTATTACTGTTAAAGTAGCCACGAAATTCTCGGATGTGTGTGTGTGTGTGTGTGGGATAAAAGTAGTTGTTTAGGTTTGTTTTGTTTTGAATTTCGCGCAAAGCTACACGAAGGCTATCTGCGCTAGCCGTCCCTAATTTAGCAGTGAAAGACTAAAGGGAAGGCAGCTAGTCATCACCACCCACCGCCAAACCTTGGGCTACTCTTTTACCAACGAATAGTGGGATTGATCGTCACAGTATAACGCCTCATGGCTGAAAGGGTGAGCATGTTTGGTGGGACGGGGATTCGGACCCGCGACCTACAGATTACGAGTCGAGCACCCTAACCACCTGGCCATGCCAGGCCCTATAAAAGTAAAATACCCGTGTTAAACACAAGGAGTTCTCAGCTGACGTGAGAAATATGCATGTTTGAAAATAGGTGAACGTATTAGATCGTCAAGAAATTAATGTCGCGTTTTGGAACACTGTCATTAACAACCCCCTAAAAACGTACATCACGTGTAATAGTTAAACAAACCGCCTAAACGTCACGTTAGTGTAGCCTATATAATGTGTAAAGTTTAGTATATTCTAATCCCTTATAATGATGGCACACGGCGAGACACACATTCGACGTGTAATGTTGTTTGAATACAAGAAGGGAATCAACGCCTCTGTAGCCATAAAGAATATCAAAGAAGTTTATGGAAATGTTTTGAGTGTTCGTAAGTGTGAATGATGGTTCAGCAAATTTCGTTAAGCTGATTTTAGCCTTAAAAACTGTGATGGTAGGGGCCGAAATGTTGGAATTGATATTGATGCTCTAAAGTCTAACCCAAGAAAACACACTCGTGAAATAGCCCTGAAATTGCATGTCTCTTATGAAACAATATGTAAACATCTAAGGAATATGAGAAAACTCCAAAAAAGAAGGTGTTTGGGTGCCTCACGAACTCCCCGACGATCATCTTTTCCAACGTGTGAACGTGACTTCTCTCTTCTGGCGCGTAATGCGCGTGAACCATTTTTGTACAGCATTGTCATCAGTGATGAAAAATGGATTCTCTATGCGAATATTAAACGCCAAAAACAATGGCTCGGTCCTAGACAAAAACCACTTCCGACCCCAAAACCTGAACTCCATCAGCAGAAAGTGATGTTTTGCATTTGGTGGGACATCAAAGCAGTAATTCATTTCGAACTCCTCAATCCACAGCAACTGGAACGTTTAAATCAAGCCCTTCATCAGCAACGCTCTTCACTCGTCAATCGGAAAGGTGTTCTTCTCCACGACAATGCACGTCCACATGTGGCACGTTTGACGCAACACAAAATTATGGAGTTTGGTTGGGAAGTTCTCTCCCCCCACCATCTTCTCCAGTTATGGCACCATCAGATGATCACATTTTTCGTTCGCTGCAACACCATCTTAATGGAAAAACGTAGGCAAATGTGGAAGGTGTTAAAGAGGACATAGACATGTTTTTTGCTTCAAAGCCAAGTGATTTCTTTAATCAGAGCATTAACAATTTGATTGTAAGATGAAAAAGCATCATCGAATTTAATAAATGTTTTGTTTTGATATATAAGTTGTTCGGTTTTTTCATCTTAAAAAAACTGACATTAAATTCTTGACGACCTAATATTTCATTAAACAATATGTGATGTGACATTAATATGACGTCATATTATACAGTTCCATAACTTCCAGCGATATAATTTATGTTTTTGTTGATTTGGAAGACCTTCTTGATGAAAGGTCCAGTTCTTTACTTTTCGAAGTTTATGTTTGTGTAGTACCTAACGAGACGGCCTTGCTTAGCTTGGTGGTTAGGTCACTCGACTCTCAAACAGAGGGTTGTAGGTTCGAATCCCCATCACACCGAAACATGCTAGCCCCTTTTAGCCGTGGGGGCGTTATAATGTGACGGTCAATATCACTGTTCGATGGTAAAAGAATAGCATGAGTTGGCAATGGGTGGTGTTGATTATATGCCTTCCCTCGAGTTTATCATTGTTAAATTTGGGACGGCTAGCACAGATAGCCCTCGCATGGCTTTGGGTGAAATTCCAAAACAAATCAAACCCAAATTCTGTTGGTCTGTTAAGACAGCGTATGTCTGTGTTCGGCGTACCGAAAACTAGACATTAATTGGGAATGACATAAAGGAGAATTGAAAACAGAGTTCAGGCTCTAGAGAAGAAAAAAATTCAATTATTGCACAAACCGAATAAGCCTAATTCTAATATTTACTTGGTAAAAATTCCAAGTCCTAGAATACATTACAAGGATATACGGTAATCTGAAAATCATGTTTTTTATTGTTTTTTTAGAGTAAATCCTTTCAATATGTTTTTTGGTAAAAAAGCAAAGCGTAATTGTGAATCAATTTTTAAAGCTGAATGGATTCACATCAGTAATTATATTATTAAATAGTGGAGGTTGTGGAAACCTTTATGAGAAGTAAGCTTCTACAAACCTAAAGAATTAAATCAAGCATTCAGAATGTCTATATAAATGGAAACAGAATTGTTATATTTTGTGACGATATTTGTTCTTGCAGCTAATATTTTGAACTTTTT
The DNA here is from genome assembly GCF_000517525.1 of Limulus polyphemus. Lineage (NCBI taxonomy): Eukaryota > Metazoa > Arthropoda > Merostomata > Xiphosura > Limulidae > Limulus > Limulus polyphemus. The sequence continues at coordinate 624,009 of NW_013665736.1, read as the reverse complement.
TTTGCGTTTTGCTTAGCTTTGCACTTAACAAGAACCAAGCAAACATACCTTCACCATTTTGTTCCGACCTGCTCAATTGTTAGTTGTAATTTTGCTGACCTGTAGTAGAACTATTTACAGGTTAAAAATCAATATGCTACACAATTGTAAATATAGACACATATTTTTATTTATATATATATATATAGACAGATAGATAGATAGATATTGAAACATATTTCGTAATTGTGAAGCCCCCCCAGTGGCACAGCGGTATGTCTGCGGACTTACAACACTAGAATTCGGGTTTCGATACCCGTGGTGGGCAGAGCACAAATAGCCCATTGTGTAGCTTTGTGCTTAATTACAAAACAACCTGTAGAAACTGCAAAATATGTATTTTTTCTCCGGCCGTCAACCACAAAATTCTAACTGTCTAATGTATAAGCACTTCGTCAAAACGAGCACTTCCTCAATGAACGTCTTCAGATGGATTCTGAAAGAAGATTTATACATGTTTAACATGAAGTTCTGAAATTATATTCTTCTAGCATGAAGAACTAGAATCTTTGAGATACATCGTCATCATCAGTACCTTTATAACGTCAAAAAATGTGACATTTATATTGAGTAGCATGTTTTTTTTTTCGCTTTAAAGAACAACAATAACAAAAAAACATTTCCCAGAAATTATACAATAGTTTCATTTGGTGAAAAAGATAATATTGCCCAGAATGAGATACAAAAACAACAAACAATTGAAAAAAAAGGTGAAATAAATATAATTGTAAATAAAATAATAAACCTATTTATAAATGTGCTTATCTTACCTTTTTATCTTTTTACATTGCTGTGCTAATTAAGTACTGGATGGTAAAACATGTCACAAAATATACCTGATAGTTCTAAGGTTAAACTGAGATTGTTTTTCTTTAGAACTCGGTTATAAACTAACAAAAAATGTACCATTGAAGAAAATATTTTTCCTTCCAACCTTTGGGATGAGAATTCACTGTTTAAATTTATCCAACTCAGCAGAAAAGCAGAAACTTTAAACTTAGATGATCATATTTTGTAAACCAAAACAGGGGACTCATTTATAAAAACTGGCCATAAAAAAAGAGGGAATATAGTCACTATAATTTAGATGCAGACAGCACTGGAAAAGCTTGATGTTGTAGAGCTAGATTGTATATCTCTGATAAGTGTATTTTAGAACTTTCTTGTTCTTAAGAAGGAACTGGAAAATTCTGACATGTTCAAGCTATGATAAATGCACCACTGTTGTCTCATGACGATGCTATTTATACTTTTGACATGTTCAAGGTCATAACTATGGTAAATGCACCAGTGTTGTCTATGACGATGCTATTTATACTTTTGACATGTTCAACGTCATAGCTATGGTAATGCACCAGTGTTGTCTCATAACGATGCTATTTATACTTTTGCTGATAATAATAATAATAATAAATGGTTGAATGTATCTCTAACATAATTATACTGCAGGCCTTGTAATAAATATAATAAAAGAAATGTAAGGGTATTTTGGAACGATTTTTTTAAATGGAAAACATTTTTCACCCTGAAACAACAAAACTCATCAGGGGAATGTTACCTGAAAATCGATGACGTATGGTCATCGTATGTTTAGACTGACGTTTAATAGTTATTCACAATATACGGTTTTATTCTGCCATTTTAACCTGATGTGCACACTAAAGTTTTATAGATATAAATCTATTTTGTTTATAGATCACAAAATTGGACCAAATAAAAGATAGATAAAAGCATGATATCACATAAATCAAAACTGCGAGTGAATATGTCTTACATTAAATATTTGTTTGGTGACGTTTAATACTTGAAAATGGGTTTTTGTCAAAAAAATATAAGCATTTGGTTTGGACGTTGTGGCTTCTCGGGTAAACTCGGGTTAAATCTTGAAATAGATTACGGTCTAGTAAAATTCGTAGGTGGGATCTCAGCGTTGTGGCCTTTCATATAAACTCTGGTTAAATTTTGAAAATTCCTCATTTGTTTAGAAAAATATGGAAAATCTGCTGTCATATTAACGTTAATTGTAACTATAATATTATCATCAGTTGATTTCGATTAGATTCATTTACAGATATGAATTGGTATGCATATAAACATGTCTTTATTTAAGTGTCGTTTTTTATCAGTTAAAAAAGTTTATTTTTCCTCACATATGTTTAGTTCTGCCACATGTTACGTAAGTTTCAGTATATTAGTTTTCTTTATTTGTACGTTGTACGTATGAAATAAAAGCGCCCACTATCCGATTGAAAACAGTGTCTGGTTATGTATCACTTAGACTCACGGAAGTAATCAACTCATTTGCGTCATGTGAGAGTTAACCTGAGTTTACTCAATACGCCACAACGTTTAAACTTCACAAACGTATTTCCTATACCGTAACCTATTTTCAAGGTTTAGCCCCAATTTACTCGACAGTTCACAACGCTGAGACCTCATTAACACATTCGTATAGCCAATATCAGTGATTGAAATTATGTGCATAGTGGGCCGGGATGGCCAAGTAGGTAACGTGTACGCAGTACGAATTTGAGAATTAAATGTTTGCGTCCCAGTTTCGTAAAAACGCGCTCCGCCATTTGTGGTCATGGATGCACCGTATGAATGAGGGAAAAATCCTACTATCCGATGAGACAAGGCGGTGGGTGGTGGGGTCTAGCTGCCTTCTCTTTAGACTTTCAGATCACATTTTGGAATGGCCAGGCACAGATAGTCCTCGTGTAGCTTTGCGCGAATGTTTGAAACAAACTAGACGATTGAAAAAGAAAACGCGATGACATGTTTGAATTTCAAAACCCAGTGAGGAAATCACCAATCTAGTAGGAAACAAAACTATGGACTATGTTACTGAATATTTACGTTTTGAATGTATTGCAAAATAATTTTGAATAATGCAGTAATCCATAAAGTAAACTATCAAGTGTGTGTCTTCTACCTAAATGATCATTCCTTTATTTCAAAGGTGAAGATAGTTGTTGGAGGCAGTTATTGAAAATTTCAGGTATATTCCTAGTTCCAGGGAACCCTCCGAACAATAAGCGCTTTAAAGCTTCGAGCTTCTTGTTGCATTTTCTCATCAAAATTTGATATTACAGGCTCCATATAGATATTTTGTTTACTTTCATCTTGGCGTTATATTTCTATGAAGATTCAAAGAAAATATCTTAACTCTAGCTTCAAAAATTGGAATCATGACATTATGTTCATGCTTTATTTGTTCACGTTAATGGAGTACTTGCCTCGCTTTCACTATCTTTCTGTATATGTATTTATGAACCAGTGATGGGCTTAGAGCTTCACGTAATTTAAAACAAGTTTCAGAATTTTAAAGGAATGAGTCCTCCTTCCAATTGTAATTTTCATTTCTTCGAGAACTGCATTTCTAATTTCAGAGTAAACATCGCACGCATTTACAGCAATCTTCGCTTCCGTCAGGTTTCATTACTAGAACACAACGCAACTAAAGGAAGCCTCGCTGAGAACTACTTTTTCTCTTTTTCCTAATCAATATTGGTCATTGCTGGGCGATAACGGCGCTTAACCCTATTTACATGCAGGAGTGGGAACACTTGAGACTACAACATATAGATAAGGATCTTCTTGTTATTAGTTTCTTGGAGGACATTAAGTTCTGTAGCTAGTGTTTCACGCTTGCCTAGTTTCAGTATTATTAAGCCCATTCAATTTAAGGTTAGTTTACGCAATAACTTCTTAATGGTTTTAACATATGAATTAAAGATAATTTAGTGATATTATATGTAGTTTTCAGTATTTTTAGCAGGGCTTTTTTTACTTCACGAACTCAAATATCACCTTAATACTAATGATTAAATTGTTTATCCGTTGTATTTAAGGTATAATGTAACCCCCACCCCCACCACACACACACCCAAAAAGGACCTAGATTATATACACAGTGAGTTTCAGCTCTCTGATATGAAATATTAGAACACGTAATAACCCTTAATGTTACTGTTTTCAAAAAATTGTTGGTTCTTTTGTAATATTATTTAGGTATACTCGATTTGTTATCATAACAGTGTAAAATCTTTGTTCGTTTGACTGTGATAGTCAAAATTATAGTAATTAGATTCAAAGAGTAAAACAGTTCAGAAGCATTAGAATATATTCTTAACCTTCTAAACTATACAGTTCAGTAAATTTCATTATGTACGATTTTTCTAAACCTTTTTACTAGGTAATATGCAAATTTCAATGACTCTATTTAAAACAAGATTCTATAGAACAGCATACTTTAAAATATTTTATAACTAAAATACATGTGATTGAAACATAGTTTTCGTCAGATACGCACCCCAGTAGCACAGCGGTATGTCTGCGGACTTCCAACGCTAGAATCCGAGTTTCGATACCTGTGGTGGGCAGAGCACAGATAGCCCATTGTGTAACTTTGTGCTTAATTACAAACAAACAAATTTATCAGATACCAAATCGGTATAGGTTTATTGGTGTAATATCAAGAAACACGTATTTGATGTACATTGATCCATGCTGAATCGGAAAACGTCAGCATTAATTTATAGCAGGATTTACACATGGTTTTGTACATTGGATAAATGTTTAATTGTAAGATGGAATTATGTAATAGCTTCTGCCATAAGAACTGATAACATTCTACAATAATAATCACAATTAATAATAAATAGTCTTAATTATGGGTAACAGGCAAAGCTTCTATGATCATTTTGTAGCTAGCGGTATTTTCAGCCCTTAACCCAAAAATATATGACGAAGTTTGGCCTGCTTAGCAAACATTACCAAGTTTCATGTGCTATGCCTATCAGATTTGGCCAGTGTAGTTATTACTATTTAAGAAACTTAATGCATGTATTCATCTAGCTAATACTGTAAATAACTGAAATATATATTGAATTATTTAAATTCAATTCTGTAAGATACTATAAATTATAGAGATATATACAAACTTGGTATTATTTAATATAGAATAAGTTTCAGCTTGATGTCCAAATAGCAATGTCCAAAGAAAAGAGCAATCGAACAGTTGGCGGTGGGTGCTGTTAATTATTTACCTTAAATTTAGTCTATAATGTAAAAAGTAAGTACACTTATGAACAGATAGCACTTGTGAAGCTTTGCGCGAAGCTGTAAATCAAACAAACCAAAATCAAAATGTTATTTGCGCACGTATAAAAACACATACACATGCTTTTGATAAAAATTATTGGCCGGGTGTGGCCCAGTGGTTAGCGAGCTCAGAATGCTAATCCGAGGATACAAGGTTCGCGAACAGTTTCTGCAGAAACTCATTTTACAACTTTGGACAGTGCACTATAAGAAGGAGGATGAAATTCCCATATTCAACCAGAGTAGCTCAATAGTTGACGATGGATGCTGTTAACTAAAAACTTCCTCTCTAGTCTATCAGTTAAATTTTAGGAACAACTATGCACAGACAGCATTTGTGTAGTTTTCCGCGAACCTCTGAAATAAACAAAAAATAAAAAAAACAATGGTTTGAGAACATTTGCACATTGTTTCTTTGATAGTTCTCGTCACTAAATTACCCCTGACCAACGGCATGGGTAGTGTTTTCACTCCTTCGTGGGTGAACACTATAACTCAACCTTTTTTTTTCATCTAATGTTGATTAAATTTGGAAATAAGGTTGAATATTCCTCAAGAACTATTTGGTTAACGTTTGGTGCATGAAGCCTAAAGGTCAAGATCACTCTGAAGGCCAGTCCCTTTCGTTATATTGGTAGCAAATTGGGATTGTCAAAAACGGTCAAAATATGAGAATAAATTGAGATAGTAAAAATATCTTGGCATTTAGACTTACACTGTTGAGGCTGAAGAATTGTTTGGTATATACTACGTGTTGGTTAATGCAAAAGAAGTCAAACCCATTGCGCGGTGGGGGTTGCATTTGCTGAGTTTCTTTCCAATTTGTAATGAGGATAATAGTATATTTACGAATATCCCTGTAAGTCTACACAGACTGAAATCTTAGATATTCTAGCAATGCACAAAGGCCAAAATATCTTCTTTGGAATGCCGCTAAGCAGAGCAAATGAAGGACCAATTGATTTGTTGATAAGCAAACTGGAACTGTATGCAATAAGTTTCATTCATGTAACTAGGTTTCAGATACTAATCATTAAAAGGAACCGATATGCTTGTTGTATGGAAGAACCTTTCTGGTAACCGAAGTTCTGTAGCTTTCTCGGTAATACCAATAATCAACTAGAGATTACGAAAAGTTGAAAAGAACAGATGCGAAGTACGATAAACGAATCTTTCATGTATCAAAATTAGGTTTTAGCTTGTGAAGACGATCACGAGAGTTTCGTTGGAAAGAATAATTAATGGTTCAGAAGCTTCTTTTTGATTCTTTTTCAGAAAATATACAATAAAGTATTAAGAGTGTAATTCCATGCTGGATTTCACGTTGCTTTAATGTTCTTAAGCCAGGAAAAAAAATCTTCCTTTTCAAATCCTTTCTGTTCCAAATCGTTATAAGTTTATAAACAAAATACTCATAAAGTGAAACTTTTGAGTCAATGATGTTTGTTTAGCGAAAATGTATAACTTTGTTACCTTTCAGAAGATTATTCCTCTACAAAATTAATTTCTGAGTGAAAGCAAAGGACAATACCTTATAATATGTCAATCCCACTACGTCTGCCATATCGAGTGCAGACGACGCCTTTCATCTAAGACCAGGGCTCAACAGGCCCTGGTGGAATACGACAGACATAAACGTGTTCTAAGCGATATACTTGGGGCATGATGGTGGGTAAAACAAAATACGCGGCCTAGCTGACAAATGAATGAATATTTGCTATAAGTGTACGTACAATTTTGGCCGCCAATTTTGATTTCATTCCTTTAAATCGCACACTCAATCATTTTTTGCCAGCACCTTTTTTCACACCTAAGGTGTTTTTGATTAGATATTATGACTTTTTGTCAATACACACCAACAAATCACAGCAAGTAAGAAAGTGATACTCGATAGTAACCCACATTAGCTTTAGGATCGCAACCCTGGATCGGAACAGACCTTTATTTTACAGAAGCAATCAGATTCTTTAAAATATATGGTGGTTGGTTTTCTCTCTAAAACAGTGTTAATAGCTTCCTTTATAGAACACCATGGAACTTAGATTAACAGTTTCTTGTTATCACCCCCATACAAGCGCTACAGCCGTATCAAACATCATTATTTATGCTAATTGCTTAAGCAAATATCACGTGACGCTAAAAGCTTTTTAAATCAGGATAATTTCATAAAATTTAAAAAGTTGGTAATGAATAATCAATAATAGCCGTCCATCCGTATGATTCTTTTGAAAACTTGAGCTAGAAACTGATAATCTAGTTTGCTTGGCCTAACCTATACTTATGTATCTGCACATCCTTTCACTTTATAGTTTTGTTGCTCTAAATCAGCCGTCTTTAATCTGAATGACAAAAACTAAAACGGTCCATTTTTACTCTTAGGTGAAGTTACAGTAAAAATGCTAGAACGATAGCTCACGTGACTTTTTTGCATAGACGTGCGCAAAAAGTTTCGTCAAATTTGAGCGGTTTTTGTTGATTAACTTTGTACATGTGGCTTATACTTACACCAAATGTGCCTCCTAATTGTAGGTTGAAAGGATATATCCGTGTACCAAATTGGAAAAAAAATCCATAAAAGTTAAGTATGTTTTTCTATCAAATAATTGGTGCGAAGAAAAAAAAAGAAGGAGAAACTCAATCAAAATTGGAGATGTTATATCTCAGGTATTTCTCAATGGATTGCCTTGAAATTTGATATGTGAAGTAAGAGTCAAGTAGAACACATCCACTGAAAGTGTGTGATAGTTTGCTTTACTACAGTTTGAGATATAAGAAGGTAGAATATCGCTAAACTATCACTCCTGTTAATAACACAGTGTGTCCTGCAGCAGGATGTTTTGGCTGCACAACACACTATGGCGTGTCTTGATCACCAATTTTCATGAACAAGGACTATAATGGTGTGAACTAGAATAAGCATATGAATTTTAATTAATATGTACACTTCATAATCTTGTAAAACGATACCCACTAAAATGTATGTTCAGGACTAGTTATCATATAACATTTAAAAACTCGATAAACTTATATAATTAAATTTAATGTGTTTCCTAGTAACTTATGATATGCAAAAATACGTTTAGGATTTCTCCCGTTTTTTTTTTCTTCAAGTAATTCGAATGTCAAAGAAAATAAATGTTCAAATCGTTCTGATAAACGTGCACACAGAAATTGATTTATTAGTTTTATGCTTGCTTAATTCTAGCTTTGATATGAAAAGCCAGTGAGGAAATTGATCTTTTCTGACGTATGACCTTCACAGACTCGATATCTTTCTCTTTACTGTAATCTCTTGAGTACATAATTATAAGCAAAAAAATAAAAAAAAATCTAACTGAAACCGGAAACTTTATGCTGCTCTATTATCCAGCTCAAGGGATATTTAAGAAAAAGGTTTATATTCATTCACTTGAGACAGTAAAACGATTTTTAACAAACTTGTTTCATTGTTGTTCAGAAAAACATGGATGGTGTTCTAAAATGATATGAAACCAAATCAAAGAAACGGACATCTAAGTAGAACTATATCAACAGAATGTAGAAATTTCTAAGCTTTGCAACTGGTAAAAACAACAACATATTAAACCAAAAGGTTCGCTTTCAGTTACAGAGGAACAAAGTGTCAAACTGTCTTAGCTTTTTTTTGCAACAGTTTTATTTAATATCACTTGTTTAATGTAGATTGATGGCTGCAGAACTATTTTTCGAACGCAGAGTATCGTATTTCGCTCTTTGCTAACCTTATATTTATGGTCCACGTAGAAATGACTGTTTGTAGTTAAGCACAAAGCTACACAATGGACTATCTGTGTTCTGCCCGCCACGGGTGTCGAAACCCGGTTTTTAGCGTTGTAAGTCCTCAGGCATACCGCTGTGCCACTGGGGGGGGGGCTGTAAAAATGATGGCAAAATCTGTTAGGCGTAAGTATGGTATATTATTAGTATATATTATTTTGATCGAACATGATGCGCAACGTTCTTATTATTTTAAATAAATTCTATAAACACACGACAAAGTTTTGCATTCTTTATTTGTGGTAAAAACAAGAACAGATAAAATTAAAATGTTCAGAATATATTTGACAGAAAAGAAGCTGAAATATGAAGCTAAACTTGGCAGGAAACTGTAAAATAAAAAACCTCTTTTAAATTAATTTTTGTTTTGTTGCTAAGTGCAAAGCTACTACACAATGGGCTATCTTTGCTCTACCCACCACGGATATTGAAACCCGATTTTTAGCGTTATAAGCCCTCAGATTTGCTGTTGAGACACCGGGGTTTTTAATTAATAAATATTTAATGTATAATTGATAAACGTTTGAAAATTGTAATAAGTTGGAGAATTACACTTAAACGGAGAAAACAAATTAGGTAAAATCAGTACACATTCCGCAAAGTCAAAGTAACTTTGTAATAACTACTATAAAATAAGTTATAAAAATCATAAATCGCAGCTCCAAAATGGGCTATTTGTGATGGAGAGATCGAACACTAATTTTTATGTTAACACCTATGAAGCTTACGGCTGGGCTATCAAGGGCAGAAATCGTTAACTCGATAATTAGGTTAAACCACTTAGAATAACCCTAACTTTGATAATTCTTATAAAATAAAATAAACCATAGGTAAGATATTTTCTCTTTTTGGCCAAAACTGTAATATTTTTTATTATCTATAATGATAAAAAGGTGTGTCTGTATGTGTGTGTGACCTGAAATTTTGAACACATACTAAGTGGACCCAGAGGGTATGCATCTGAGTATTATTACTTGTCTACGCGCGTGCAAGCATGCACATATGCATTTTTTATACGAAAAAAACACATAGAAAATAAATGAGTGTGCGCGCATGCGCATCTTTTTAATGATGCAATAAAGCGAAAAAACCACAGAAAACAAGTGGTTCCTTATATAACAGCTTCTAATATATAAAAAAGCCAGTGCGTTTTGGTAGCAATGCGTTCCAACAGTGGCTTTTATATCAAGTTGCTCAGCAATAAAAGTATAACCTAATATTGTTGTTAAAAGGCTATGTAATGAAAGTATAAAATGGAATGTATAAACTACAAAATTGAAAAACATATTTCTTGTTTTCTAATTTAGAGGCTCCGTTAATTAAAGAGGTTTATTCTTTATTCTTTATTTTTATTATTTAAGTTTAAAGTCGGAGGACAAGTCAAAGGGAAGGTTACCTTTATATACAGACCACATCCTGTAATAGAGCAACAAAAGTATATAGGTTATACTTTTATGCTGAAATGGGTTCAGAATATACACATCTGGAATATATCAACCTAATAACCCGAGCGAATCCAGGTACTATCGCTAGTTGTAAATAATTTCCGAATAGGTCGCAAGAAAAGTATTCTATGTGTGTGTGTGTGTGTAAACTTGTTTAAAGTTTATGTTGTTTCTAATATCCATAATATTATAAAACATTAAGGCTAGATCTCATACGACGCTGTTAATTTTCAATACCAAACTATCATACAAAGAATGTTGGACAACTTTGTCAGTTTATCAAACAAAACGGGAGCTCATGGTTAAAACAGTAAGGAAGTTAAAAAGCATATTCTGAAAGAGTCTTGAATACATTTACGTAAAAACTTGAGTAATTTTTTTAATCTATGTATTATTTCATAAAGAAAGTAAAAATACACAAATTAATTTATCAAACATCTCTTACTGTATTTTCGTGTAACGCAATTATACACTCGATCGAAGTTAAATTGGATAAAGCGTGGCTTAGAGTAGCGTGCCTGGCTGTGAATCCGAGGGTCTGTGGTCCATGGTCACATTGCTGCGAAATAGTGTTCCGCTTTTTGGGGTCGTGATTGTGTTTTAAGAGTGACGGTCAAATCCCACTATTCGTGCCCCCGCATGGCCAGGTGGTTAGGGCGCTTGACTCGCAAGTTGAGGGTCGCGGGTTTGAATCCCCGTACCACCAAACTTGTTCGCCCCTTCAGCCGTCTGGGCGTTATAATGTAACAGTCAATCTCGTTGGTAAAAGAGTTGGTGGTGGGTGATGACGACTAGCTGCATTCCCTCTACTCTTTCACTGCTAAATTAGGGACGACTAGCTCAGATTGCCCTCGTGTAGCTTTGCTCGATATTCAAAACAAACCAAACCCACTATAATCGATTACAGTAACTCAAGAGTTGAGGGTGGGTATCGTTGACAAGCTGACTTTCCTCTAGTTTGTCAATTCAAGGTAAGAGAGGACTAGAGTAGGTACCCAATCTGTGGCTTAACGCGAATATCCGAAACAAACGAAGTTAAATCATTGTCCCATCATCAATTCCCAAATACCTCTATATCAGTAAATGTTACGAGTTTGATTATCTTATCGGTTTTTGTTTTTTGTAGCTGCGCAATAGATATAATTGTGTCTTTGACAGTTGAAAAAAAAATGATAATTTAGTTGCCTGTATTTGTTAAGAAAAATAGTTTATCAATAGTATTGATACACAAACACACATATATTGTTTAGATTGAACACGTAGAGAATGAAGAAAACGAGAGTTCACACAACACTGTTTGTCCCAATTAATTTTAGAGAGGTCCACTTTATTTGGACTTCCCCCACACATTTGTATAACAATTCATTTGTTAGATATGCAGCAAAGAACGATCATTTGTGCGTCAAGTGAATGCTTTAACTCTATAAATGAGAAGATATACTCACAGTCTACAATGGGAATCAAAGGGAATTATGCCTTCCAGGAAAAAAATTGTGACCACCAACCGTTGTCTACAGAGTGAGGGAACAACGACTAGGCCTGATTATTTACTACAACAGATGTTAGACTGTCCCAGTTTACCGATTTCTTCAACATTGATCGAAGTTTGACTATCTACAACCATATCATGCGAAGGACATTAAGAAAACGTCACATGACAGTTGACGAATAATTCAAAAACCGCTTATCTCAGCAGCAAACAGGAGATTCACGGCCTCTGTGGACAAACTCTGAACAATGAGTGACTCGAAGCATGTGAAACGTTCTGATGAATCACATATCACCCTTTTCTGTATTGATGGTAGGGAAGACACATGGAGAAAACCACACGAAGGACTTGCTCCTGCTTGCGTTGTTATGTCATTGAAAGCTGCTAGGGGTGGTTTAATGATGTGAAAAATATTCTGATTGGGGTTGATTGTTTGATTCCTTTAGCAAAGAGAACATCACGCTGAACACTCAGTTTGACTGAACTGAAACTGGACTGTACTTTAACAAAACATAGTCTAGAATGAGTTGACTTATAGAAGGACAAAGACTCAAATGAATCTAAACTGGACTTAATAAAAAGCATTAACTTTCAGGACCAAAAAACAGGTTAACGACTTCACTGTGAATATCAAGCCACCAATTGAAACCAGAAATTCAATGAAAACAAAGAGCCAGTCTAAAATAGATGGCAGCTAAAAAAAATGTAAATTACTTGTTTGAAGCGTTCAGTAGTAGAGTTACGTAAGTATACACAATTCTGATACTTTAAAAATAAAGTAATATAAGGTTAGGTTTAATAGTAAAACTATCACAACTCCTTCTTACACTTCAAATTGTTCCAAGCAAACTTAATATTTAATTCAATTTTGCAATTAGATTAACGAGTATATTCACCAGAACAGACTGAGCTAGAAGTTGAAAATATAACAAATAAAGAAGTAAGCAAAAAAATTCTTAATGGAATGAAATCGAACACTAAAATCAAAATATAATAATATTTAAGCAAAATCAAATCCAAGATTATAGTAAAAACACATTTATATAACTACACGTCGTATATAAAAACAGAAGTAAGTTAATAGCAAGTCAAAATATAAACCTAATCAAAATAGAATAATCAGAAGTCAATCATTGAAAATGCACTATAAATGCTCAAAGTCTAAATAATTCCATATTATATAAAATTGTGAATTTAGAAAATAAATGACTGATTATGTAAGCATAATAATTTGCAGAGAATAAGTGAATAATTTAAAAAAGGGCCACACGCATAGCTAGAGTAGATCGTAAACGAAATGAAACCAAAATCAACAACATATAACAAAAAGACAATGATGCCAAAACTTAAAGGTAAAAACAATAAGATAAACAGTTAAGAACGTAACTTTATAAGGAAGGAATCTCCAAATTAACAAAAAATTAAAATAAAGCTAGTGATCTTTGAGATTTTTATTATTTGTTTGTTTGTTTTTTCGTTTGTTGTTAAGCACAAAGTTACACAGAATATCTAGGATCTTGATGACCAGGAGAATATCATTCAGGGCTACTTCTTATTATTGATCATCTTAGAAATCACTAACGAGGGCTAATTTTGCAATGTGGAGATTTTTACAGCCTTCTTAAAGTATTTACTATTGGATTTTATCTCTGATGTGAAACTGGTTAGCTTTCTTCAGTCTCTACGTTTACAGCACTCTACTTTTCGAAGTACCAGTACTGTAATGTAACTACAGAATAACTTAAATAATATAAAAAGAAGTAAATGAAAAATACAGTAGAGCCAGAGAAACTTTCAACCCAAGCCAGAGGAGATAACTGTAGAGATAGATTTAAAAAAGAAGAAATATATCTTCATATGCTAATAAAAATGATAAATATTCCTTGTTTATATTCTTAAGTTTGTTTGTTTGGAATTAAGCACAAAGCTACACAATGGGCTATCTATGCTCTGACCACCACGGGTATCGAAACTCGGTTTCTACAGTTGTAAGTCCACAGACATACTGCTGTGCCACTGGGGGGCATATATTCTTAAGATAAAAATAACTGGTATAACTATTGATAATAAGTGTAGATAAGAACTCAGAAATCAAGGATTATGCTTTCCTCTTGGCTTTTGTATGTTATGGCCACTCGAGCAGAGGTTCTGACTCGAATTATATTTCTAACAATTGTAAATCAGAGGTTTTTTATTTGTCATTGTGGAGAGTTCGACACACACCTAACATCTGTATGTCCAGATCATCCTCCGGCTTATCGCTATTTTTTGTGAAACACAAAACTATTCAATGGGCTATCTGTGCTGTTCCCATCCGCAGATTTACCTCTGAGCCACTAGGGGTCGTTTGTTAGTGTTGTAGGCGATGTGTTTTTTCCATAAGGCTTATTATTCTAACAGAGATGAAATGCTACATCTCTAGCCTCTGAACCTGCCAAGTGTAGCAGGAAGTTTTTCTATAACATTTTGTCTATGTGTTAAATGCAGCTCATGATAAAGTAGAATGAGTTGCCAGACAATAAAACAGATGTCTGTTCACTCAGATTGGTATGTGACAGCTGAATCAATAACCAAATACATTATCACATTTTAATTGATATTGTCAATCAGCTTATTATTTCTTAGTATAAAAAAACTGTGCACATGGTTGAGGGTTATCATTCTTATAGAAACCAGGGAACCATATATGATGTTTTCAGGAAACATGAATTTTTCAGCCAAACAAGATTACTCGATAAGTAATGATCAGATATAAGAGATGATCATCCTAATTGCTCAACTGTAGGCTGACGAAGTCGGCAAGCATTCACATAACCATCTGCACAGTAAGACAAGCAGGACCGACAGCCCCAGTTTTCACTACTGCCAGTACTTGGCATAGCTAAAAAAAAAACAGCTGGCTGATAGAATTGCCTTGGTGGTTTATATGCATTTATGATTCGAAATGCGTGATTCACTGCACTGAGAGTGAATACATGACTGAGCCTTGTTGTTGTCCAGGTTTTATGCTCCGAACTGCTTGGTAAAGTAATCAAATGTAACCAGACAAAGTTGATTACTCCAGTCTCTCTCTCTAGATAAGCCCAAGCAACGTTCAGCGTAATGTGCTGGAGAGGTAAACCAATGGTTTGTGGCCTCATTTTGTACTGGCCTGGGAAGTTTTTGTGCCATGTTACTCATATAGTGTAATTTTGGCACCACCAATAAAAGTCATGTTCGGCACCAGAAAAGGAAATTTATATTGGCTATTGTAATTTTGAAAATTTTTGATACCTAAGATTTTTTTTATTATTATTTAATATCCAGATAATACCTGTTTAACTTTGATATTATTACATTAACTTTGTCATCACTACGTTACTTTTGTTAAAACAACTTTCCCAATTCAAAAATTTTGTTTGTTTGTTTGAAGTTAAGCACAAATTTACACAAACGGGTATTTGCGCTCTGACCACCACGGGTATCGAAACCCGGCTTCTAGCGTTGTAAGTCCGCAGACATACCGCTGTACCACTGGGGAGCCTTTTCAAATCCGTAACAAAGTTGTCTTAAATAGTCTCAAGAAAAGTAAAATATAAGGAGTACCTTGTACTGTCTCCAAAAGTTTGGTTTGGGTTTGAATGTTGTTAAACACAAAACCACACATTGAGCAAACTGTGCTATGACCACCACGAAATTCAAAACCTAAATTTTAGTGTCGTAAGTCTGCAGACTTACCGCTGAGCCACTCGAGTGTTTCCTAATGTAAACAGGCAGATATTTAATACTATTTCGAAAATTGTACTTAAGCGAAAATTATGTATCATTAAGTTTGTGTACGTTTCATATGTCCCGCTGTGAGAATGCACGGGTGTTGGACACATTCTACACAAACTACCCATTTGATAATTTTCGTTTAAGTGATCAAGCTCAGTTAGCGTTTCTGATTAATATGTGACAATGTTATCTGCTGGTATAGAGTATATGCGTTTGATGAGAGTATGGGGCTTTCAAAACTGTTCAATATTGTCAAATGAATAAACACAGAGACAAATGACAACTCTTTTCTTTTCAAGTTTTTTATGGAAAATTTGTATACTAGCTATCAGATAATTGGTTTGTAAGTGAGACAGTTCACAGTCTCCGTATTTGGTAACCTTATAGAATTAACAT
>NW_013665736.1:586811-607177 GCF_000517525.1 Limulus polyphemus | reverse complement strand
TACCTTTCAAATACAGTGTTACGACAGCGGAAGTCACGTGACTCTGGTAACACGTAATGAGTTCTAGAAAGATCGGGGAACATTACGAATAATCCAGTATTTGCTAGGCGCCCTCTATTCGTGTATATAAGTGCGCCAGATAAAGCGAAATTATTAATCGGAATTAGAATTGCAAACAGGCAGAGACAGAGACGGACAATTGAGTCAAGCGCGGTAGTACAGTGCGTGAATCGTGGTGAATTACAGCGTGTGTTTAAGTTAAAGTGACTGTGGAAATTAAGTGTATTGCAAAATTGAATTGAGAAAGAATAAACTAGTTTTATTTAAGAAAGGACTTGTATTGCTGAAGTTTCTAGGAAAGAATTTTTACGGAAAATTAACAAACGACCAGAGACGTAACAATTGGTTCATTTATGTAACCACCTATTTCCTTTGGGTGATATTACTGCAGACCCTTACTTTTGGTATGCATTATACGTTTGGTAGGTTTCTGAAATTGGTATAATTTTAATCTATTTTTCCCCCTAAAATGTACATGAAGGTTAAGAATTTAACTTACACGTCTCTTTCTCCAACAGAGACAACTGTCCTATTTATGTAAATTGTTTTACTATTATTTTTCAAAATTAAATAATTAATTAACAATATTCATAGTTACAGGTTAAAAAAAAAGGGATTTCATTCAAAGAAGACACAATTTTATGAAAAATTAAAAATAAAGCTCTCATTATCTCCTCTCCTTTCGAAAGTACTATTGAAAAGTTGTGGGTTTCCCCTCATCATATTCCACTCTATTTGCACCTATGGTAAGTATATTAATAAAAGTATTTATTGATTTTGAACCACACTTACTAGAAAGGTTGAATTCCAGATAGGGTACAACTTGTTGTATTGGTTAGATTAACAGCACGAAGTTAATTTAAATTTTTTAAATGTTTTTCTTGATATCTTCATGAAGAATGTTTACCAGCTTTTGTAGGAAGCAAACACATTTATTGTGCCGCTGTATTTTGTTCCTACGGGCCCTAAACAATCAAGATAAGGATATGGAGAAGAGGCTAATAACTATTGAATCGTTCATAACCTCAAGTAGAAGAAACACTCACTTTTAAGTATCATTTCAGTTTGAAACATTTCTTGAATGTCAAAGATAAGACTCGTCATCCTCTTGATCGTTCTGGTGTGTTTTACGAGTACACCCGTCCTTGTTGTGAACGGGGCAGGGTTGGATCTACTGTATATTGTCTACATGTTACAGAGTAAACCACACCACGGGTGAGTTTCTGTGTTCTCCGCCATGCAAAGGAACATAACACTCCATTACAAACTTTTAATTTTGTACACTGTAGCAGGAAAATAAAGTCTACTCGTAAAATAACTATAATCGAATTTTATGACGACAAACCCACTTTTTAGAAAATAAAGTTTGGAGACGGCTTGAATGAGTAGTGAAAGAAACTTTAATTTATGTTCAATGTTCCTATAAGCTTTTGTCATCATCTGGTGCCCGATGATGACATAGCTTGTTGAAATTTCTTTCACTACCCATTCAGGTCGTCTCCAAACTTTATCAACAGAAATTCAATTTCGACAAAAATCACAGGTGAAATTAAGCTAAAATGCGCCTTGTTACAAGCAGTAGTGTGTGGGGGTTTCGAATTCAGCCCAGATTCTCATAATGGAACAAGAGAAAAGCTAAAAAATTAAATCTAGTGGTGTCTGGTGGTATTTAGATTCTGCTGACTAAACGGTAAAAAATACCGAACGATATCGTATGTTCTCCTATGTTTCATTCACCGTATTTTCCTCTAAAACAACACCTATAATCTATATAAAGTGGAATATAAGGAATACAAATTACGATGCTTCCTAGAATTGATTTTTTAATGAAAATTCTGGAAAAAACGTCAATATTTTTCTAATGTTTAATTCGTCTATTTTACCATATTTGTGACTAATAGATATTACCAATTTTTGTATTCTGTTTAGTTTGTAGAAACTATGAACCCTTAGGTATCTCGGTGGAACAGCGCTAAATCGATGGATTTGCAACGCTAAAATCCAAGCTCGATCCCTCACGGTGGATATAGCAGGTAGCCAAATGTGGCTTTGTTCTAAAACTAAGAAACCAATATTGTTTTAGAATCAATTTTTTAGAAATATCTCGCAATATCCACTATTTTTTGTTTCGAAAACTTATACTGTTCTATGGCCTGATGATTAAGGCACTCGACTCGGAACCCTCAGGTTGCGAGTTGGAATCGCGTACTTGAACATGCTCGCTCTTTCAGCTGTAGGTGCGTTATAAAGAGTTGGCGGTTGGTAGTGTTTACTATCTTTCAGTTTTATTATTTTACGTTATAGGTTATCATAGAAACATAGTTTAAACATAGAAAATAAATCCGTACAGCAGTTTTCAAATGCTTCTGTTTACTTGATTGTTGAACTCCCTTCAAACATTTTGAAAACAAATGTTAAAACTTTGTATGCAGACTTTTGACTTCCATAGAATATTAACGAATATTTGTTTCGAAAATTTCTGAGGAAGCCTTAAAAGTGGTAAATCAAAGGTTTCAGTGGGCTCTCAGATTTGGCAGAAATGATCTAATAGAAAAATTGGCATTTAGGTCTATAGGAACTGTTCAAGAGGATATTATGAATTTAGATTTTGGAAATTATTAGATTGTAGACCACTTATTGGGCAAAAAGGGTTTTGGGAGCTCTCTGGACTGGATCCAAGAATTTCAATAAAACTTGGCATGTAAAAGGTTGCTCTAAACAAGTGTTTATGCTTTCAAAATTTTCATAATGTGGCACAAATGAGATATAATAGAGGTTTTAGGGTTTTCAGGTTTACCTGTATGGATTTACATGAAAATTGATACATACCAACAGAATTTTTTAGGTTTTGCATGTAACAGGTCAAGTGGGTTTAGGAGCTCTGAAGATTAAGGCACATATTTACTTGAGCCTTGTCAGTTGTCGTTAAAACAGGACGTTCGATTTTTTGTGTGTGGTTGACTTTCTCGGAAATTTTTAAGAGCTATTTCAATAAATTTCAAACACTAAAGTTATATCAGACTATTTCAAAATATTTTAGTTTTTGTAAAGTCACAACAAATTATGAAACATATGAGTACAGTTAGCATAAAAAAGTGCATTGATATTAATATTTAAAAATTGTAGTTTTCAGTGAGCCTTATGTTTGTTTGTTTTTTAAACAAAGCCACATTAGATTATCTGCTCTGTGTTACCGAGGCTTTCTATTTTAATGTTTGCCTGTTGCTGATGTCAAAAATTTTGTTATTTAACTTGCAACGCTACTATAGGCCCTGTAATGTTAAAGTTGGTTGAAAGAGTAGGTTTGTGAAAGGTCTTACTCTATTTTTTGCAGTACTCGTTGTGGATCTGAATTTCATATTGCCAAGTACGTTTTTGTTTGGTTGTTTAGAGCAAAGCTACATTTGGGCTCTCAGCTGTGTCCACCGTGGGGATTCGAACCCCGAATTTTAGCATTGTAACTACGCAGACTTACCGCTGTCCCATCGGTGGACGCTTACGTAATTTACTTGTTACTAACTAAGGGACACTTATTGATTGAGTTTATTATTTTAATTGACAAACGCTTCAAGGTTTTTGTGTTGTTTATAAATAGCCCCTCAGTGGCACAGTTGTATGTCTGCAGACTTACAACGCTAGAAACCGAGTTCCGGTACCCGTGGAGGGCGGAGCACAGATAGCTATTGCGCAGTTTTGTGCTTAACTTAAAAAAAAACAAGTTTTTAAATATCCTGGTTGAATTCTCTTAGGTGGTATTAAAACAATACTAAATTGTTCTACGGAGCTCTAAGTGTATTTTTCTTTGTATTCAAACCATTATACCGTGTATGAGGAAAATAACCTAACATAAATAAGTTTTCTTTGTCGCGTTTTGATTAATGGTGGAGGTCATTTATTGGACTGGTATAAATCTGGTATTAATGTTATTAATACAGGCTAATATTTCTTTTATACAATACTTTTATTTTATTCATTAACTACACAATTTCCAAAATTTCTCTTAAGCAAAACCTTTATCAGATTTTTAGTATTTTTGGACTAAAATTATCGAAGTGTGAATATTGTCTCGTCTGTGATAATTGGATATTAAAATTACAAAACATGTTTATTTCGAAGGTACCGTATCAGAAGCAATCTATTCTACCTGTGTTGTAAATTAAATAGTGAGAGAAATCTGTTTAAAAAAGGTGCTAGATCGATAATTCAAAGACAACATTGTTCTTAAAATATCTAGGGTGGATGTTCTCAAATCGTGGGTAACGACTTCCTCGTTGGTCACTGGGGTCTTCAAAGGGTGGTCGCGAAGGAGCTAGGAGGATGCATCAAATCTTTCTGAAGTTGTTTTTATTTTATAAATAGTTATATATTTAAAGATCTGCCTAGTTGTGAAAGCATTTTTTTAAGTACGTTCTGTAACTTTTTTTTATATTGAATGTTTTAAGTTTATTGAATAGTTTCAAATAAACTGATTGTGTAAATTTTTTTTATTATACTAACTTTTTTTTCTAGAAAGCATTGCTTCTCTGCCTAGTTGCTTGACAACTGTTGGGTGTTCATCTTCACAAGAAGAAAACATTAACTGAGACAACGGTTAATGTAGATCCCACATCTACATCACCAACCTGATTAAATATTCATTAAATGGAACATGATGACGCTTAGTTGCAAACTCTTTTTTAAAACTTATTAGACAAACACATTATAACATCGTTATCTCCGTAAACTAAAAGTCCATTAATTTTGATAGACTCATCAAGTCCTGTAGAGGTCAGTAGCGATTCAGCATCAAAATTGGTTGAATGAAGACTGTTCTTAATATCTAATTTCTTAAGTTCATCAATAAATTTAAAACCAACTTTTGAAATAAACTCATTCAGTGAGTCGTGATGCAGCAGCCTTCAAAAATGGTAGGAAGAACGTACTTTTTTACATAACCAATCAACATCATTTATAAAGGTGTAACATGCAAGACGAAAGTCTGAATGGAGGGACCTTTGGACGTTAATACCGCTGTGAGCAGTAAAAAAAACTGAATCCTGATTCATTTTAACCTTATACGATTATACTTTGCAGAAATAATAAACCTTTAAATGTAAATGAATAGTTACGTCAATTGTGTGATACTCAAGGTTAGATAATACGAACTACTAACTGTAGTAAGCTTCATTAACTTGTAAAGTAGTTTTATTCTTCTTTTATAGTAATTTAAATTGCTCGGTTGATCACATAATTTCAGAGGTATGGAAAATTTTGATAATTACCAGTTTCATTATAACTTTCCTCATTTCAAGCACGTATTATAAATTATTTGAATGGAAAATCAGTTATAAAGGATCTCTGAAACGTCATTAACTTTTTACTGCCGATCTCCTAGCTGGTATAGGAACGTTTCTGATGTCAGTATCATAAGATTTTGGCTTAGTAATAATAAGGTATTACTTAACTTAGCAGTTTGAATTGACTCTTGTATATTCTTGAACATATAAGGTATACAAACACTGCAGTATTCTATAAGAGAAATATTTTTATATACTGCTGTATATCTGAAGTCGTTGAACGAGAGTTGCATCTTGGGAGTTTGAGTTGCTTGCGATTTGGACACGCATAGCACTTTGATAAATCTCATTTCTCATTAACAAATCTTACGATTATTCTTTTTTTTAAAAAATTAAGTGATAGAAATATAGGAAATATTTATTTATCGGGAGTTACGAATTCTTTAAAAGTTTTATTAATTACGTTATTGACACGTGATGGAAGTATAGGAATCATTCATTTATTGGGATTTACGAAGCCTTTAAAAGTTTAATTCTTACCATTTTGAGTAGCATAGCTTATTGTTTGTTTCAGCATTTTTGTGCAGATCTACTCAAGGGATCACCTGCACATAGCCGTCCCTATTTGTTTATTGTCAGACTAGGTGAAAGGCATTTATTCATCAGAACCAACCGCCAACTCGTTGATCGAATATTGGGATTTGATCGTCACTTCTATAGCGTAAGTACGGACAAAAATTACATATCGCGTTTTTCAACAACGGATGGAGAACGATGTTTTAAAGTTCGAACGCGCTAACCATTAAATCACGTTCAGCCAAAAAAAATGTGAATTCGCTTAACTTGTGAATGGATAAAATATTTTAAAGTTACGTATTTTTAGACTTTCATGTATAGTCCTTCATTCACCATAAATTACCTAAGATATCTTAGTTGTTTGAATAACATGTGATGTTACCATCACAATTAATTATTCATCATTATAATTTCACGAATTATTTCATCGTCAGTGAAATTACACGTTTTGGTGAAAAGAAATAAAGATTCACAAATAAAAAACTTTGTTGTAGTGTATATATATATATCTATGCATTACGAATGTTTAATTAGTTGAAAGTTTTTTTCGCTCTAATGTGCAGGACATGGTCTAGTAGTTAACATGTCGGGCTGCGTATCGAAGTTCCAGGGCTTGAGACGTGATGCCACTGAACAAACTTTCTAGTTTAAACTATAAACACGTTATAAAACTCAAGATAATCTCATTATTTGATTCAAAAAGCCAGAAACTTCCTCGTAGCAGTAGGTTTCCCCTGGCTCGCCACTTTCATTGTTGTTCGTAGCTCAAAATTAGGGACAGCCGCATTTGAATCCTATAGATTTCTGATCTGGCCGTTTAGCGTTGTGTACATAAGGTTTGTTTGTTTGTTTTGGAATTTCGCGCAAAGCTACACGAGGGCTATGTGCGCTAGCCGTCCCTAATTTAGCAGTGTAAGACTAGAGGGAAGGCAGCTAGTCATCACCACCCACCGCCAACTCTTGGGCTACTCTTTTACCAACGAATAGTGGGATTGACCGTCACATTATAACGCCCCCACGGCTGAAAGGGCGAGCATGTTTGGTGAGATGCGGATTCGAACCCGCGACCCTCAGATTGTGAGTCGAGCGCCTTATCCACCTGGCCATGCCGGGCGTGTACATAAGGAGCTGTTGAGGTTGAAAAATACAAATTGAATCGTCACTAATATATATTAAAATTTAAATTTTGGAGTAATTAACAAATCAGCATCGTGTGTGGTTTTGTCAGTTGTATGGTTTAATTGTTCACGACTGTTCGTTGTTCGAAAATGAGCATACACACATATATATATATATATATAATTCTAAACGAACGACATTAATTGACTCTTCGTGTGCTTTGTTTGAAAACAAAACGCTGTTTATTTCTTCTGAGCATACACAATTCTGAAAAAACAAAACAAAAACAAGAAACATTAAATGCCCTTTATTATGTGTTGTTTGGTAGTGACAACGCCGGTTATTTCCTTTAACATTGTTCTGATCAATCCACAGTAAATGACTCTCAGTGTACGTTGTTTCAAGATGAATATATTGTTTTTTGTAACAAAGAAAGTACATATATCTGTACATCGGTTATTTCACCTCAAAACATTTAATTGGAAAGTGGTCATGGTGTAATTCACATTGATTCCCTATATCAAAATTATTATAATAGGTAATGGGATATTTCCCCTTTTAAATATTGACTAAACGGGATGTAGCTCCACTGGTTCCTTCTCTCCTGAAAACACCTAATTATAAAGTGATTATGGTGGGTTAGTAGTTCTGAATATGGATTATTTAACGTACGTCACACATTTCTTTATTTCTAATACATCTAATTAGAAAGTGATTTGTTGGTGGTTATTTTTATTAATCTGATTCTTTAACCCTGAACTTATATATATATATATATGTGTGTGTATGTGTTTTTCTCATAGCAAAGCCGCATCGGGCTATCTGCTGTGTCCACCGAGGGGAATCGAACCCCTGATCTTAGCGTTGCAAGTCCATAGACTTACCACTATCCCAGAGGGGGACGAACTTGTATATACTTTACCAGCAACAACCAAGGGTTTCAAACTAATTGTTCATTCGTAAACAGTTGCACAGGGTTACAATAATTTCTACTATCTGGATGTTCAATGCTGGCCGTTACCGGGCAGGATGAGTCCTAATGGTTAGCTGCGGTTCTGAAGGTCCAAGATTCGAACGTAACATAAGCTGCTGAATACGTTCTGCATTTTCATTTGCGGAGGCATTATAAGTGTGACACCGAATCCCGTCATTAAACTAAGAGCAGTCATGTAGGCGTTAGATGTTGCTGACTAGTTGTCCTCTGTCTCAAAATCATTTTTAAGTTGAGGACGGCTATATGCCTGACGGTTTAGCCAATGTGTCATATAAGGAACCGTTATGTTTAAAATTTTGAACACAGTTGGGCAGAGAGCGAGTTTGTGAGTGCGCTATAAGAGTGACGGTCAGATCCAACTATTCGATTAGAGCAACTCAAGAATTGGCGGTAGGTAATATTGGCTTGCTACTTTCCATTTAGTTTATCATTTCAAAATTAGGGACGACTAGTGCAGCTAGCCCTCCAAATTCAACAACAACAACAAAAAACAAAACAACAACAACTTAACACAGTTTGGGGTCTATGTTGATTATGATAAACAATGTGCACTCATCATTCGAAAAGTATCAATTGGTTTTATATAATGTAAATTATTTGTTTGTAACTTCATTGTTTCTAAGTGTAAATAAACACTGCTCAGGAGTGACTACTCTGAGTGCTTACGGTAAGGTTGTGGCGATCGAATATCAATCGTTGTTACATTTAATAACCTACACTATCATCTAAGTCCAAATAAACACTACTCAGGAGTGACTACTCTGAGTGTTTATGGTAAGGTTGTGGTGATCGAATATCAATCGTTGTTACATTTAATAACCTACACTATCATCTAAGTCCAAATAAACACTGCTCAGGAGTGACTACTCTGAGTGCTTACGGTAAGGTTGTGGCGATCGAACGTCAATCGTTGTTATATTTAGTACCCTATACTATCATTTAAGTATAATTATTAATCCGTGACTAATGTATTTTTTGGAATTTCTAAATACTACATGTTAATTAGTTTTTTCATCCTTCCTTTCTGTGCTAATCTGCTGTTTCTGGCTTCAGGGAAGTATTGAAAAGGATCATTTCTATGGTAATAGTGACGGAGTTTCATTCCTAGGTTTTCTTGATTGATAAGCTGTATCCCCCTTTAGGACTAAAGTCAACTAACTGATTGGAATGGTTTCAGGGATTGGAGTATTCATGCAATTTTATTGGACTCATTCTCCATTGCGAGATGGGAGTTTACTGTTCTAATATATTTCAGTAAATCCTATTAGTGCTTTTAGAATAATTATTTATTTTAAATAATTTTAAAATAAAACCATTTTTATATTTTACTGTGTCTTATTCTGTCAGCTATCCTGATAACCTCTGAGAACCAAAGTTTAGGAGCGCTACTTTATACGATCAGTACTACGCCGGTTTGTTTGACCTGCTTCCAAAACATCATTATAGAAACGAAGTTTGATATAGAAAAGCTTTCAGTAAGTTTTTAATAGAATGATTGTATCTTTTCTTGAGTTAACGTTCTATTTGTGTTTGATATTGTTGATTTGTTAACGCATGTACTATCTAGTAACCTAAACTATTTTATAACTAAATAATTTAAACATACTGAGTCCACCAAATTAAATTACCATATGAACAAAATAAGAATGAAACAAAGCAATGTAATAAGGTTTTAATTATTTAGCAAACTGTTATTTTAAGTTAATACAAAGTTTCTGAAGAGATCAAACTAAACTTTTTCATTTCCGAATATTTCGACTTGAAGGCAAGGTGTGAAAGTTAATTTGACTTTATAAAAGTTTGTGATTTTAATTAAGTAGTCTAATTAGAAACTATGTAGAAAATAGAAGATATAATCCACCTTTAGCGGGATTTGCGTTTCTTTCGTTAGATTCCACTTTCTTTTGTTTCTTTCTGGCTGTTCAGCGTTAAGATTTAATGTTTCCCTAATCAAATTGTAAAGATTATGGATCACTCATACCATGTTCTGTTGTAATAAGTTCGGAAAAGTTACTTGAAATCTAGTATTGTTACACAACAAACCATTCTAAATAATTGGCTTTAGTCTTTGAAATCTAAGGTAAAAATTCTTAAATAAGTCTAATGTTTTCTAGGCTTCAAAGCACACTCAATCAAACAAAATCTGTTATATAAAGGAGCAATAAAATACTTCTTTGGATAAATCGCTTTCGAAAGGTAGATTAGTAAATTTTTTAACCACTCGCACCATTATACAATAGTGTGTTGTCTGCCAGTCAGTCAGTAGACAATAAAATGACGTCACATAAGGGACGCTTAACGTTGCAGTTTGTACTTTCGTGTAGTCAGGCGCATGCTGTGAATCATGAGAAAAATTATACATTGTATACACAGCATGCCATATGAGCTACAAAAGCAAGAAATAAAAATATTTGTTACTCTTAAATTTGGTTTTATTTACTTTTGAAACAGAATACTTTCGGGGGGGGGGGCTTGCGCAAGTACATCTTGTTTATGAATTAATTTAGTTCTTGTCGAAACTTAGTGTCAGTGTAAACGTCAATAAACAAAATTAAACCTTGCAATTTAATAATAACATAATTTAGTGAAAGGCCCGGCATGGCCAGGTGGTTAGGGAGCTCGAATCTCAATCTGCGGGTCGCGGGTTCGAATCCCCGTCCCACCAAACATGCTCGCCCTTTCAGCCGTGGGGGCGTTATAATGTGACGGTCAATCCCACTATCCGTTGGTAAAAGAGTAGCCCAAGAGTTGGCGATTGGTGGTGATGACTAGCTGCCTTCCCTCTAGTCTTACACTGCTAAATTAGGGACGGCTAGCGCAGATAGCTCTCGTGTAGCTTTGCGCGAAATTCAAAACAAACAAACAATTTAGTGAAATAATAGTTTTGGTTTTATGTTGTTGTTTTTACATTACAGTAACGACTTCTTAATGTAATTATAAATAAAAGAATGAATATAATTTACTGTGACAGACGGATAATTATAAATTTATTAATAAAAAATTTGCTCTTCACACTGGTTTCATATTTCTCAATAAATACAAACGTGGAACAATAAATTATATGCCAGATTAAATAGGTGATTGTTTACAGTGAGATGAAAAGGAAAACGTGAATCTAAATTAAGGAATAAAAAATTGTGTACTTTTTGAAATTCTATTTTTCCACTTTGATGTAGAAGGTGTAATTTTTCTGCCATTTATTAAATAAAGTTCGAAGGTTAACACGAGATAATTATTAAATTCACATGTTTTTTTTTACTTTTCTTTTATTGGAATGGATTTTAATTTTAGTATTCGCATTTCTAATTGTGTATTCTAGTTCCAGAAACATTGAGCAATTTTTTTTTATATTTAAGTTATTAGTAGTGTTTGTGTTTTAATACAACTTTCCTCCCATTTGTGCAATGCATTCCACACGTGTAATTTCCTGTTAATACGTCTTAACAACGAGCAAGCGTAACAGTGCAATTGAAAATGTGATAAAACACATCTCTGACATAACGTATAGAGCATATTCAAGCTGGGTAATTATACATTTTAGTTAATATAGTCTTGTTTCACATTTTACTAATAATGAAAATCTCTAAATTTTTTCTGTTCGATAGCTAACATTTTATTTTTCTTAATTTCTTTTCGAGGTTGTTATTCTTTGTAATTAGTCAGTGTAATTATATATGTAAATTTTCAGTTGAAATACTGTTATTAACGTTTAATTATTGTCGTTGTTATAAATAAGAAACAGTTGGTAGAATATATTTGTTTGTTGTTTATCGCAAAGCTACACAATGGACTATCTGTGGTATGAACACCACAGGTTTTTTTAGTGTTAAAAAGCGTGAGGCTTACCGCTAAGCCACTGGGAACGAGAGGGTGAGGGGTGATGGAGAGAAGGAATGTAGGATACGTTAAAAATTGTCTATTCGATTCTAATTTAATTTGACTAAAAGTAAAGAAAAAAACCAACCGCGCTCCTGAAAACAAATTATGTATCTGATAAAATATTAAATGAGTAGAAAAATTTTTGCCATGGGAAAATCATAATATTCGTTTTTCTTACATGCATAATTAAATATTTCTATACGTACGTCTGAAATCGGCTTTTCTTCAATGAAGTGAGCTGAAAGGTTTCGGAAATCTAATTTCCTTCCCTCTGTGTATTTTAACTTTAAACTTTCCTCTAAACTCTGTTCAGCTAAATTATACGTGATGTATAAATCTGATAACAAGCTTGTCGAAAGTTATTATGTATTTTGTGATATTTGATATGTTTTCAGTATTGAATAACAAGACTTTACATTAAAGTAGAGTAGGAATTTATGAACCACAGGAAATCATTTCTATGTTTTTTATCTCTTATTGACAGGGGGAGACTAATTAATACATCTTTAGGATAAATTTCTAAAGCCCCTTAGGTTCAATATGAAAAGCTTATCTTAAAATCTCAGAATGACGAGACTTTCAGAATTTGGAAAACAAATATATTATTTTAAGAGGAGAATGAATATTGCCAAACCTCTTATATAAACGGAATCACACTGTAATCGAATGTTCAGTAAGATGAAAATGTTTTGTTCGAGAGAAAAAAATAATAGAACAACTCAGGTTTATGTTATTTCTTGAATAAGTTATGTGTGAAACTCTGTAACCTTCAAAATTATAACGAAACAGTATGTTGAATGCGAGAACTTATAACTACTAAGAGCCCATGAATATTATGAAGAAGTCCAAGAAAATACCAGTAATTATTCAATGATAATTATTTTTACTGCTTAGAGCTGTCTTAAACAAAAACAGGCGTAAGTTCTGTTTTCAATGCACTTTTCTCGAGCCTATTTCTTTAATCACCTTAAGAGATTTTATGTGTTGTTTCGACAGATTATGTTACAGCATTCCTGTTATTCGTATGAAAAATCACATGAGACTTGGAAGTCCCCGTCTTTTTGATCTGTGATTTGTTAACCTCACACGAGGGCTGTTGTTTCGTCACAGATTGATGGAAGGAAAGAAAGCTGTTAATAGCTAAAGTCAAATCATAAATAACTTGCTGCAAAACCTTAATTTGTCAAATCTGTCATAGTAAAGCTTTCATTTCAAAAATAAAAACAAAGCAATCTAACAAAATACACTGTTGTTTTGAAACATATTAGAAACGCTCGGCCCTATCTTGATATCTAAGTTTCTTGTGAGTTTCATAGAAATGATTTGATCATGTCCAAGAAAATACATCATTACCCCAGCATAATATTACACAGTTAAAAGTTCACTTGATCTTGCCTAGCAAACGCAAAAACTTTTCGAATTTTGTAATATTTGCTGTCTACTATCCGAGATTTCAAAGCTTATGAATATTTGGAACCTTTCAGAAGAACATGCTTATGACATAAATTTTAAGTGTCAAATTTCAGGTTTGATTCAAGAATGTTATGTAAGAAGGTTTTTTGAGTTAAAACAAAAACATTGATTTTATTCTGATGTTATATGTAAAAAAAGCTATTTTGTTAATAGGAGGGTGTCCCTGGTTTCTTGGAGACTAATTGGATTCCAACTCTATTGCATTGATGGTAAGCAGCGATGTAATTTGTCGACAATAAAAACTATATATTTTTATGTTTGTTAAATATTTGAGCTTTAAATTATTTAAATTTAAAAATTAAAATTCCTAATGATAAAATTCCAGTTCATTTTTCATGTAGCAAAACATGTTTTCAAATTTTATTTATTTTCTTATGTTTTAATGAAATGATATATCAAAAAATTAGCTAAAGAATAACACTTTACATGTTTGTTGATCTGCGTTCCATGTTAAGTTCAGTACGTGTCATATTTTACGTCATACACATAACTATGCACTAAACTATGCTTCACTAAAATGAAACTAAGTGGCTATTTTATTAGAATCCCCACAAACACACTTACAAAGTACACTGATCACTGGTATGTCAGGTGATTGTTTGAGATTTATAAACACAGAGGTGCATTCATACCATTTTTAGTCAAGGACACCTAAGCTACGAGCACTGCCCACCAGTGGCACAGCGGCATGCCTGCGGACTAGAAACCGGGTTTCGATACCCGTGGTGGGCAGAGCACAGATAGCCCAGTGTGTAGCTTTGTGCTTGATTCCGAACAAACAAACAAGGTACGAGCAAGAAGCTCTCCGACTTTGAAAAAAATCATGATATTGAGTGCTCGTTTAGAAGAAGTGTAGTTACCAAAGACCGTTACATTGACTTGCTGTTTAAAGACATTTGACATTAGGATTTGTCAATAGTGGCAAATGAAATAAAAGAAGTCTACCAATAGTAATCGTTATATTTTTAGTGATATTTACATCGTAAACTATAGACAGTGAATAACTGGAAAGTGTGATAGGGAATCTGATCAGTTGTGTTTAATTACCTTTTGTTTGTACTGACAGTAAATATGTGGAGAAGAACAACATGAGACATTTAACCACTTCGACAATGCAAGACGCAAGAGTTGGGTCATTTGATTCATTTAACAATACAAATATCATTCAGAGTGTATTTAACTGATTTTACCAACCATATCCATCCCCTCAATTTTGCATTTCTATTGTGATGGAAAATTGCTCTTCTAAGATGCTAATTAATGTTGGTTGTGCGTTGTTAAGCGTAAAGCTGCATAATAAACAATCTTCGGCTTCTTTTTTTTTAATTTCCAATTGAGCTATCGGACAGAAATATGTGCTATGACCTATTAAATATGGACAACACAAAGGACGAGGACAACGATTGGTTAAAGACGGGCTGGAGAACTACGAAGAACATAAGACAGATTTGTTGCATTGGGAAAGGAAGGAGAAAGATCAGGGAAGTTTTGGTTTGTTTCGAATTTCGCGCCTTCAAGCTTACCGGGGTTAGATTTTTTAAATTGAAAATTCATGATGCTTTATTTAATTTATAGTGACGCTTTCGGTTTACATGATTGTTTCTCACCCTTTTGGGCTAAATATTCCGGAAAGTTTTTGTTTGTTTGTTTTGAATTTCGCGCAAAGCTACACGAGGGCTTTTTGCGCTAGTCGTCCCTAATTTAGCAGTGTAAGACTAGAGGGAAGGCAGCTAGTCATCACCGCCAACTCTTGGGCTACACTACCAACGAATAGTGGGATTGACCGTCACATTATAAGGGCGATCATGTTTGGTGTGACGGGGATTCGAACCCGCGACCCTCAGATTGCGAGTCGAGCGCCATAACCACCTGGCCATGCCGGGCCGTTATATATATAATACTAAGTTTTGCTATAACTGATTACGCAATCATAAGCATATAAAAAATTACTAATAGAATTAAAATCTTATTGCATATAACGAAAAAATGTTATGACGGTTATCCCTGTTCAATTTTGACATGGAGATTTCGTGCGTCGTAAAATAATTTTTGTTGACTGCTGCCTGAGAAATTAATATACACTTATCAGGAACGAAATACGTTAAAAATAAGGAAGTGATTGTTGCTATATTCATTTCAGAAGTAAACAAAATATTTTCATACATACCTGGGTTGAGTGACAAAAATAAACTATAGGTGGCTCTCCATTTTGAAAGAGTTGTTTTGGTGTTGATGCTCATCTAAATAATATAGACATTAGTAAAGAAAGATAACATAGGCTGTTTGATTTATCGTGTAGTGAAATCAAACTGCTTTAGTTTATCTTCTTGCCTAATGTAGATATTATTCAGATGAATATCAACTCCAAATCTGTTTGATTTACTAGTGTAGTAAAATGATTAATGAATTACAGTGATGGGCAGTTGGCGCCAGAAAATGTTAGTTTTATGCTATAAAGCACGTGGTGATGTTTTGTCTTAATGTGACATTGATAAGCTCTGAAAACCATCACTTTATTGAAATACTACTGGTTTTGATACTCTTTATTGGAACGTACTACAACTTTATGAAGAGTTCGCGTCAAACCGATCCATACTCTTTGATGGAATGCGCTACATCTTCCGTGCAGTGTGAATTTCCTGAATAACAAGAGTCATAGAAATATAAGGATTCGTGTTTGAGAGTTATATAAAAAATACCATATTCGAGTAATGAGCTCCTATTTCATTGAATATTGCTATGGGTTGGATTATGTTATTCTTACAAGTAATGCTATTCAATGGACTCTAAAGTGGAATTTTCAGCATAAATGCCATCTTATGCGCACGTGGGATAAATAGCATTGTCATCTGAGAGAGACCTATGATTAAAGTATGGCCGCTATTTAAGCTACTGATTAAAGTGAAGACGGATCCGCTGCTCTCTAAGCCGAATAACGAGCTTGACTGTCACACTTATAACGCACCCAAATTTGAAAGTGCGGAGTGTGTTCAATAACATCACGCGTCGAAAGCGGGGCAATTAAATCTGGAGCCTAATATGTTAACCACTAGGTCACGCCCTTCCCTATTAGCTACATTATTCTAACATGTAATGCAGTTGGTATACTTAAGTACAAGTTTCATATCGTTTAACTGAAATGTTGACCATATTATATATATCTGACAATTTCCCTAACTTTTACCTTTTTTCAGGTTTGGCATAATAAAGTTTTATTTATTCTTTACTTGTGTACCTATTAGAGCTATACGTTCTCGAATGTCATAGCTAATGTCTCAAAAAACTGCTTGTTAGAACTATAACCAATAGGCTCTTCTAATAGATTATGATTATAGCTAGACTATATTATTGAAAAGTGTAATGATAATCATTAGAAATTTTTATTTTAACAGGCAACTTTATTATCGTCTACACCAAGTCATTCTAAAAAAATACAGCTATTGCTTGGATTATATTCAAACGTGTAATGATAGACTGGATATATCTACCCAAACACGCAATGCTAATATGTTCTACACTAAATTATTCTAAATAATGCAGCTATTTCTTCGACTATATGATATTCTAATAAGTAAAATGATTAGTAGGATTTTCAGTAGGCCTATTCTCGCATCAAGTTTGATCCGTACTGAAGTAACAGATTGCATTCTATTTGCGTAACGTGTTTGGGCAAAGTAACAATCGTGTGTGTTTTTTCTTGTTTCACGTGCTGTTTAGATGGTCATGTGTGTGTGTTGATTATTTGATTAAGCGGATTACAAGATGGCCTGAAAACAGGAAATACGTTCTTTACTTTAAACGTGCTTTGACTGGAAAAGCCTTGGTTTCTGGTTTAATCAAACAAGATAAAAAAGTTATACAGTAAACGCGTTGTGGTT
This sequence comes from Limulus polyphemus, assembly GCF_000517525.1. NCBI lineage: Eukaryota > Metazoa > Arthropoda > Merostomata > Xiphosura > Limulidae > Limulus > Limulus polyphemus. The sequence continues at coordinate 589,922 of NW_013665736.1, read as the reverse complement.
AAAGCTGAAGCAACAACGTTAGTCTGAACGTGTTAAGGAAGTAATGAAATTCTAGAACTCTCTTTAACAGATATTTCTATTTCATATATGAATAGATGTACATTTTGAAGTTTATAACATGCCTACTCCAAGTTTTCGTGATTTTTGTTCTTCAAGTAATCTACTTGAAATCTGAAAATTCTTAACGCGAACAAACGATCACTGTTTACAGCTTTCACCTAGACGAAAGTTGGTTTTCCTTTCTATCAAGTTCTCTCTTAAGAGTAGCCATATAATGAACTCAAAACTGCGTAATTCCTAGACGGATCTGCCACTTTATATAAAATTAATTTGTTGGTTCACCAGTTCTTTTGAATGATGGGTAAAATTGTCTAAAAAATAAATAATTGGTATAAAAATCAATTAATTATAATGTGCTATTAATCTTTACCCCTATTCCGATTTATGAATGACTTAAGTAAAATTTATTAAAATTACGCTTCATCAACTTAATCTAGCTAACACCATTACAGTTGCTGTTTATACAATTTGATAATATATATAGTGTCTCAACTACTGGTATACGCTTCATCAACTTAACTAGCTCCCACCATTACAGTTGCTGTTTATACAATTTGATAATATATATAGTGTCTCAACTACTGGTATACGCTTCATCAACTTAACTAGCTCACACCATTACAGTTGCTGTTTATACAATTTGATAATATATATAGTGTCTCAACTACTGGTATACGCTTCATCAGCTTAACTAGCTCACACCATTACAGTCGCTGCTTATACAATTTGATAATATATATAGTGTCTCAACTACTGGTATGGCCAAAGTCTTCCAGCCCTGGTATCAAAGGAAAAGCCTTGTTGGCACTGGGTATTGTAGCTATAGTGTTTACATGTTATACATTATTTCTTGCTTTCACTCGTACTTTCTTAGAATAATTGTTTTACTTATTTATCATTTAATTTTGAAATTGTTAGTTTGAACATTACAAATCAGGTCAACAAAATGAATTACGAATATTATCGCACTTAAATGATTACAGCAAGTAATATTTATACATGATCAATTATAGTACGTAACTTATCTTAGGAAAAGCATATTAGCTAGGAGAAATATTTTATAAACGATAATGAATGGCCTTATACGTCTTAAGTGAATTTATTGCCCAATGAAGAAGAGACCCTTTAACAAACAAAATATATTTATTCATACAATATCGTATCATATTTCTGTACCTTTCTTGGTTGAGGTTAAACACATATGTGATTTGGAAACAAAGGCTAGACATATATTTTAATCTTGGAATATTCTCAAGAAAACGTTCTATCTCCTTGATATATATATAGCGTGCCAGAGAGCCATTAATTCCTTAACTGATTATTTCACATTTTAACAAATATAATTCAGCTTTTACAGAAAGAAAGACAACTACGCTGGCTTGAAATTTATTTTTACAGAAAGAAAGACAACTACGCTAGTTTGAAATTTATTTTTACAGAAAGAAAGACAACTACGCTGGTTTGAAATTTATTTTTACAGAAAGAAAGACAACTACGCTGGTTTGAAATTTATTTTCCGAAATTCCTAAGATGTTGAACTGGAGTCTATAAAATATCGCTCACAAGAAGTAATAGGAACCGACAGTGATTTATTTATTTATTTTCGAATATTCGCGCAAAGCTACTCAAGAACTATATGTACTAGCCGGCCCTAACTTTTAAACTGGTAGACTAGAACTTAGGCAACTAGTCAACAGCACCCATCGCCATCTCTTGGTTCTGTTCTTATTTAGCTGAATAGTGTGATTTGATTGTCACCTTTATGACGCACCTACAGTCGCAAAGTACGGGGTGTAATATTTTTGGCGGTAACGGGACGCTAACCTTGGACTCACATATCCATAGTGTAGTACGCTCATCACTGAGCCATGCTCCGCCTTCCTCCAATCAAAGAAATTGTCTATAGGGAAAACGCGAGAGCTACTAAGAGGTAAAGTGGCAACATAGAAAAGTATTCTGAATGTATGATTTTAAATAGAGTTATCGGTATGTTAGACCATTAGTATGGATTTCTTCTGAATGATGACTCAATATGTGTTAAGGCACCGACTCTTCACTTTTAGTTTGCTGTTAAGTGCAGAGCGACACATAAACTATTTGTGTTGTGTCCACTAGGGGTATTGAAACCCAGTTTTTTGGGTTATAAGCCGTCAGACTTACCGCTGAGCCCCTGTTAGGGTGGGGGCATACTTTTAAGTTTGTATGTAGTGAAGAGGATAGAAAAAAACGCATTTTTCTGAGTATATTCCACGCGCTCAAATTGTATGTTACAAGCTCTTCAATTCACAAACAAAACAATCAAAAATAGACGGAGAAAATATATTTTTGTTGTTAGACACAAAGCAAGAAAAGAGAGCGTAATATAACACAAGAAGAAAAGACTAACTATCAGCCTTAATAGAAAACAAAAGAGAGCTTGTGTGCTAGAAATCAGTCGTTGAAGTAAGGAAAGCCAGGAACCGGACAAGAGAATATCCATAACTGACGTAGTACAAAGAGGAAGAACAAGTAGGAGGAAGTTTTGTCAAGGCAGGAAGGATAGGATTTATTTAAAAAACAAACAAACATAAATTGGATATATATAGTGAGTATAAAATGGAATATATATATACAAATGGGAAAAAATATAACAATGAATAAAATACACAAGATATGAAGACAGAAATTCATCTGCAGATAGATATAAAACACTTCCGGAGAAATATTTCTTATTCGAGTCGAATAAGTTCTGTATAAAGTGTATACAGTGATTATATGGAGTTCTAAATGGAAAGACTAAAGTCCTAGAGGCCGACAATCAAGTTGGAAGATTTAGAGAAAACAAGTAGCCACATGTGAAGAAATTGTCTGGCTGGAATATTTAATAAAATAATGTACAGAAACGTGAGTGGAGTCGTAACGTTTCGAAAAAAGTAACTTGATTTTATGAGTTGATGTTTCGGGCTAAGTTAGAATTTACTGACTGGTAAGTTCCAATTGAGCTATCGGACAGAAATATGTGCTATGACCTATTAAATATGGACAACACAAAGGACGAGTCCCTAATTTAGC